>NC_140914.1:29319925-29382278 GCF_045865225.1 Trachurus japonicus | reverse complement strand
ATGTGTGGGGTGGTGTGTGTGTGTGTGGTTCAGTGCAACTACTGTATGTACAACATGCTGCTCAAAACTTACAGTCTTACAGTCTCCTGCGGGACTAATGCAGTTTTTATTTTATTGAAAGATGGAATTCGACGGTCTCCATGATCTCACGGTACCTGCGGAACCAGGAGGCTGTGAATGCCACTTTGGCCAGACAGAAGCACAACCTGGCCACACTGACCAACCTAGAGTCTAACAAACTCCAGAGGCTGGAGGTTGTTCTCGAACCCTGCAGGTATGTCCCTCTCTCTCACTCATACACACATACCTCTCTCTCTCCCCCTTTCATACACTCACCTCTCCCTCCCTCCCTCCCTCCCTCTCTCCCTCCCTCACTCACTCACTCACTCACTCACACACTCCCTCACACACTCACTCACACACTCTCACACTCTCACACACTCACACTCACTTCAATAATGTTGTGAGTTCATTATTGCCATATTTTTTGCTCCACTGCAGAGATGTGACTGAGTTGCTTGGAGGGGACACCTATGTCTCATGCTCAGTGGTGCTCCCCGCACTCTGCCATCTCAACCGTCTCATGAATCCCACTGATGAGGATCCAGGCTACATGATAAAGTTCAAGGCCACCTTTTCAAAGGAGCTAGACACACGCATGGCCACCATCAACAACAGATGGCTGAAGGTGGCTACAGCCCTTGACCCGCGATTCAAGGACTTGAGGAGCATACACAAGAATGAGAGGAATGAGGTATGTGTGTGACTGAGAAGACCAGTGCTCTGCAAGTGATTTGGTTCTAATGCAACAAATTAATTTTCCCTCTTTTAAGGTGTGGACCTGGATTGAGGAGATGCTGCAAGGATCAGAAGCGGGACCTGCTGCTCCTCAACCCACAGGGGATGAGCCAGCAGCAAAGAAGAGCCTCCTCCTGCTGTGTTCTTCAGACTCCGACTCAGACAAGGAGGAGCTGGGGCCTCTAGCCCACTACAAAGCTGAGCCGTGCATTGGAATGCGTGATTGTCCACTGGAGTGGTGGGCAGCTCACGCAGGAGCCTATGGACAGCTGTCCTCTCTTGCTCGCAAATACCTGGCTACTCCTGCTACGTCAGTTCCATGTGAGCGACTCTTTTCACTTGCAGGTAACATCATACAAAAGAAGAGGGCAGCCTTACACTCAGACAATGTAAACAAACTTGTTTGTCTGAGCAACTGGCTCAAGAAAGCATAAAGTTGTCTGTTGTCAGATCCTCTAACGTTAGCTTGGGGTGGGTTTTTGATTTGAGGAGTTGATACTGTAACCCCAGATCCTCTTTTGGGTTTGAGTTGTTATGCCCCAGATACTGTAGCTTTTGATTTTTGGTAAACAGTGTCATGTTCTGCTGACTTATAAGGCTCTTAATGATAAAGCTCCAACCTATCTGAAAGAACTAATCATTCCTTACTGTCCTACCAGAGCACTCCGCTCCCAGAATGCAGGTCTGTTAGTGACTCCCAGTATCTCTAAAAACAGACTGGGAGGTAGAGCCTTCAGTTACCGGGCTCCTTTACTGTGGAACCAGCTCTCTCCATGGGTCAAAGAGGCAGACACTCTAACTACATTTAAGTCTAGACTTAAGACCTTCCTTTATGACAGGGCTTTTAGTTAGGGCTGGTTCAGGTAGCTCTGAACCATTTTATAGCTACGCTGCTATAGGCTTAGACTGCTGGGGACACATCTGGTTACACAGAGCCCTCTCCTCCTCTTCTCTTCTCTTCTCTTCTCTTCTCTCCTCTCCTCTCCTCTCCTCTCCTCTCCTCTCCTCTCCTCTCCTCTCCTCTCCTCTCCTCTCCTCTCCTCTCCTCTCCTCTCCTCTCCTCTCCTCTCCTCTCCTCTCCTCTCCTCCCCTCCCCTCCCCTCTCCTCTCCTCTCTTCTCCTCAGTATATTTTTGAACTGTCATTTTCTGTTGTACTTTGTAGTTTGGCCTTGGTGTCTCGCACTCTCTCTGTGTTTCCGCAGATCCACCGGAGCTCCATCTCTCTGCACCAGCCGCCGCCTGCATCGCCCCCCCTCCCACCCCTTCCCCTGCTGTTAGACCGGCCTCCCCTTCCTTCCCATGGACCAGTCTGCCACCCAGCCCTCCCTTCGAGCTGGCCAGCTCTCCCTGCCCCCCCCCCCCCGCCCCCCCCTCCCTCACCAGAGACTGCCTTCATCAACTCCTGCTAACATTTCCATATTTCGCACATTCTGTGACAAACTGTAAACTGTTTTCTTGTCTGTAACAACATCTATTGCACATCTGTCCGTCCTGGGTGAGGGATCCCTCCTCTGTTGCTCACCCTGAGGTTTCTCCGACTTTTCCCTGTTACAGTTTTTCTCGATTGCTAAGACACATTTCTCGAATGCTTCTCTCATTTTCTCTAAACTGTGAACACAAACCCCAATTTTCAAGCTACATTCACAAAACCTCAGACTCTTCTTGCAAAACCAAACTTTCACCTCAAAACAGTTCAATCTGTGCCCAAAACTGAACTCTGTTGTCAAATCGTGCCCCGAGTCAATCAAAATTAAAAACACTACTGAGCAGCCACTAAACACTACATAGAAAAATAGAAAACACAATGCTCAGCACATGAAGCTGTAGAAATAAATGTTTATCGTTCACTGTAGGCTAAATGCATGTTGCAAAACAAAAAACCTGTGCATTTACACTGTAGCACTTCTCTCCTTCCCTTTCTTTCACCCTCCTCCTTCCCTCTCCACATCCATTTCACATCCATCCATTTCATCCCTTTTCCTTCCTTCTTATTTTTTCTTCCCAGTTCATCCCTCCCTCCCTCGCTCCCTCATCCTTTCTTCCTTCACCCTGTCGTCTCTCATCTTCTCCTCTTGCAAAACAAAAAACCTGTGCATTTAGCACTTGTACATAGTACTGTAAAAAAAAAAAAAAAAAAACCAAAGAAAAACCAGAAATCTTGTGCATTTACACGTAGCACTTGTACAGTACAAAAACAAACAGAAATCTTGTGCATTTAGCACTTGTATGCAGTAAGCCTATGTAAAAATAAAGTACAAAAGTATAGAAATGAGAAGTGCACAACTCAGCCACAGCATCATTTCTCTGTAATTTCATCCTGAACTGGCTTACAGTATATGTGCCCTCACATCATTGGACATAAGTTCTATCAATTTTGAGTTGTTGTGTTCAACCGGTGAAACTTGTGCTTCACTTGTGTTTGACTTTTGCCACCTGTGCTCAGCATTTTGCAACACAGGTGCATCACAATGAAAATGTGTTGGTAAGCTGTGTCTAAACAGGTGAAAAGTGCTGATGGTTTTGCCAAAAGAGTGACTGATTCAATCAGTGGGTTCAGGCAACTGAGAATTTGGTTTAGACAACAGGGTTTAGTGTTTTAGCAACTGAGAAAAACTGTAAAAGGGTTTTCCATGGAGTTTTTCCTCAGTCGATGTGAGGGTCTAAGGACAGAGGATGTTGTTACGATGCCATGTAAAGCCCTTTGAGACAAACTGTTTGTAAAAACGGGCTATACAAATAAAATTGCCTTGCCTTGCCTTGCCTTGCCATGTTCTGCTGTGTCAGCAGCAAATGTGGCCTAAGTGATAGGCCTAAAAGAAATGCCTGTTGGCTTCTTGTTCTTGATTTTGCCTTATTTAGAGGCGTGCTATACTTATACTATTCATTTTGAATTGCTGTATTGAGTCAGCTTTGGTACTCATTTTGATTGAGAGTCTGCTTAAGTGCCTATTTCAGACCTAGCCTTATTTTATTTCTGAAATGTATTTAAGTGTATTTGTATTGCATTTTTGAATAATGCACCTGGCCTAATTGGTTTGCTGGGATGTGCTTGACCATTTTATTTTCAATTTCTTTTATGAAATGCACTTTATCAATAAAAATGTGGATTTCAAATCTTCTCTTCTCAGTGTATTCAATTGATTAGTCATGCAATACAATTTTGTAATGTCCTAGAATTCAAATTCTTTATTTGGGTACCGTTAGCAGATATGAGATTAATTAGATTAATTAATTACAAATCCTGTAATTAATTAGATTAATTTTTTTAATCGCCTGACAGCCCTAATGTATATATAAAAGAAGAATTATAAGGCTAGGAAAACCAAAGGAATTTTATTTTATAGCGATTATACTCTTATACAAATATATTCATGGGTAGTATACAGATTTTGCCAATAAACCTTGTCAATTATTACACACTGGACCTTTAATTACCACTTCCATGTTTGCCCTAATAGGTGTATCTGTCAGGCAAACAACAGTATAGTGTGTGTCACTGAAGTTAAATGTAAAACTAGCTTTATTAATGTTGGAACTATGTTATCCAAATGGATGGAAATATATGCAATTAATGAAACCAATCTGAACACTTTCCTATTGTAAACTCTAACAAATTCATAGCATTTCTTGTGCCTGCTTCACAATAAACAGACGCCTCTATTTCTGCACTCCAGATTAAATAATATAATAACAGCAATATGAATTTCAGTGAGCGGAATGACTGTAGCACAGAGCTGCAGCTGATCGGTTCAGTTCATAGAAACATCCATTATTTTTCTCTGATGTGTAAACAGATTAATGTTTATCCTCAGAGGAAATCCAAGATGTCGCCACAGTGGTGCAGAGGGAGCTCAGCTGTCTTTTGTGTGTACAAAAGACAACATTGCAAAGAATAACCTCGGAGTTCACGCTGCATCGACTTCTGCCTGTGAAGGTCGTTCTGTGTTCTGACTCTGGTAGCAAGAGTCAAACCACTACATTGGGTTCCCCACCTCAAAGGAAGCCACTTACATTTGTACAATGTGTGTGTGTGTGTGTGTGTGTGTGTGTGTGTGTGTGTGTGTGTGTGTGTGTGTGTGTGTGTGTGTGTGTGTGTGTGTGTGTGTGTGTGTGTGTGTGTGTGTGTGTGTGTGCGCGTGCGCGTGCGTGTGCATGTGTGTGTGCGCACATGAGTAAAAACAGCCAGATGTGTTATATCAGTGTAAAGTAAAACATTTAACTGTGTCAATACTACATTTTTGTCATGCTACGATTAGATTTAATCCCTGGATCACTGATCGATACGAGATTCTGTTCTGCCAATTAAACAAAATCACTTCCTCTCATATCAAACCACAAAAGCTACTAAAATATCATCAACCTTAAACTTACATCTTAAATAGGTTCCGATTTACTGAGCTTCAGGATTTTCAGATTCTATGACAGACAACACAACAGGAAGTTTACATTTGAAGGATGATTTAGTGTGAGCCTTTCTCCTATTTAGAGTCTCAAACTAAATACTTTTAGTAATTAACACGCGCACGTCTTTGCAAAAGGAAAATTGAAAAAAATGTAAATTGCAGCAGATCACAAGGGGAATCTCAAAATACTGTATATGTATCAATATCTGATTAATGTTTTCATTTTTGGATCAATGCTACTGGCTCATTGGTCATAGAATCAATTGATCAATGTACCCTTACACCCTTTGTCAATATAGGAATTACCAAGACTTCAGGCACTTTGATGACTGATAATTTATCATATGATAATGGACAGAGAGACTCTGTATGAGCGATGTGTGAGTCCTCAGAACCACTATCACCAGCTGCAGTACAAAACAGTGGAGATAAATATTTCATGTCTTTTATTTCTTTTAATTGTAATGATTATGGCTTACATTTAACGAAAACCCAAAATTCAGTATCTAAAAAAAAAGAGAATATAGTGAAAAGGTTTCCTGAGCCTTTAAACGGTCTCTTAGGGCCTGATCTACTAAGATCCCAGATAATGGGCGCTAAATTGCGCGCTCCTGGTAAAAATTTGCGTGTTTGGTTAGTGCATGAAAAACAGGTGATCTACTAAGAGTAACCCACTAAATGACAGCACACGCAAACCGCAGTATTTAAATGAGGGTTTTGTGCGTGGTAATCGTTTCTGCCATGGAGAGTGTGGACAGAGAGCTGGATGCCGCATGAAATTTGATCCGATGGATTAATAGAGAGCTCAGGTGGGACACTCAGGCCACACTGACCAGAGGGATCAAAGACAGGGTGAAGACAGAGGTGAAGTCTCTCAGTCCCGGTCCCGGAGCTAAGCAGCCACATACTCAAGAGGGAGGAGAGGAAAGGAGAGAAGCGCACAGGAGGAGAGATATGCTGTGTGCGTAACAGCGCTTAGATGACTTTTAACACACCTGAAAAACTGCTACAGTTCGCTTAGCCCCGCGTCTGTTAACTCCGAATTTTGTCTGAATTCTGGTTCCAGTCTTCCAGTGGATCCGGAAGTCACCAAATTCACTAAAGTAAAAGTGTTCACCAACATAAAACTTATAAAATAGACATTAACTTGTAATACAATAAAAGCAAAAGGTTAACTTAATGGCTCGGGGACTTTCTTGTAAATTATATTCCTTAAATTAAAAAGTTTCATCGCATTTTATTAGCCTGGTGCTTTTATTTTGACGGAAAGGCCTGTCTCTCTCGCCCTGGATCCAGTTGCTTACCAAAACAGCGAGTCACCGGCCCCAGACTACAGTTTGCTGGAATGACCCCGATGCGAGGAAATGCAGAGATATAAGAGCTTTTGCCCTGGCAGGTATTAAATCAATAAAAGAAAAAAAAGCTGTGCCAGACAATACAAAATTATGTACTAAATAAAGAGGCAAAAACTTCCACCACAGTCTGTTTCAGGTTTGGTAAATCACATTGCTTGCGCTAAATAAATCTATTTGCATCTACTCCTCCCAATATTTTGCACGTTCTTGCCAAAATGCCCATATTTGCATATTCATCAAGGCAAACACGCTAAATGCATCGCGTGTCCTTTTTTGCCCATTTGAGAGACACAATCCTCAGTGCACCCGGTTAGTAGATCAGCTTGCACATTTTTTTGTGGGTGACATCAAGTTTGCACACGTTTTTATACAAGCAAACCTTTAGTAGATCAGGCCCTTAGTCTGGTTCAGTAGCTCCACTATCATAGAGAAGACTGCTGACCTCCATCATATTCTTTATTCAGATGCACCGGTATATCACCTTATGTATTGTGCTGTCTGAACAAAGACACAGGCAGAGTCACAAATGACTTCCTCTCAGGACTTTCACGATGAAATCAGGGATGCTAATTAAAAAGATTATCATAATAATGACCAACACAACACATCAGCATTCTCTCAACTGGGACAGACCAATTCTTTAGTCTGAAACTCACACAAAGGACGTGAGTAAGTGCAGACTTTGGAGTGGCATCCCTACAACCACTACATTGATTTCCACGTCAGCTGGTAAAATATCCTGCAGTCTCTGGCTCATGCTGCCTGTCCTCAGTGAGGAATAAGCCGCTCTGTCACAGCCTCTGGTGTCACGCCAAGTTTACACATCTGACATCTGACACCTTACAGAAGGGAAATGAATTGGGTTGTTTTTGATTTGAAAAATATTGGGTCACTATGCTTAGCTCATCCCCTCCCTTCCTCAGAGTCTTCCACTATGGGGAGCACAATGTACAACGTGTCAACAAATATCATATGACTGTACTGTATGTTAGTACTTACTGTACAGTATGCAAACTTTGATAAGAAAATAAGAGCATCAAAGGGATGATAAAAGCCAATAGTATTTCCATGGCAGCAGTATTAACCCATTTAATCCCAAATTTTTCCCAGGCATGAAAATATCCAAACCATGTGCCATTAGCAACCCTTTGAAATAATCAATCATTATTTTTTTCAATTTTCATGGAAAAATAGGTGAAAAGGTGTGTTTTATAGTCGGTCACAATTGTGACCGGTGGGATAATATGTATACTAATTTTACATATCCATCATAGCTATCAAATTGCTTATATTCCAGCCCAATTTTAACTGGGCTGTACTACAGAACTTTTTTTTTACTGTTACCAGTGCCAGCATTCATAACAGATGCTTGTGTGCTTTATCACATGTTAGTGTGACTATTTTACATATCAAAAACATGTAGAACAACTAAAAGCAGAAACAAAAAGACGCCTATCAACATTGCCATTGTCACTTTTGTGAAAAATTTAAGACATGCATATTGTAACTTTGTTATTGGATTTACATTTTAGTGCAATATTGCTTTAGTGCACTTTTCATTTTACCATTGTAAATGTACATTTTTAGTGCAATATTGACTTATTGACCTACAGTAGGGGTCACTCAGAATAGAGGTAACCTGCATAACCTCAGTCTTACTTTTGTTCAGGTTCAAATGTCATTTCAAAAGACATAAAACCAATATGACTACAAAATGCACATTTTAACAAATTTGATGCAAGCTTTTAAAATATTTTTTAAAGAAAATTCATGAATTGCTCATCTTGCCAACCCTTATTTGTCACCGACCCATGTATGAGACTTCCTTCGTACAACATCTCTGTAGAAGAGGTGGCTGCTTATGAGTGCATTGAGGGACCATGTAAAGGTGGGCCCCCACCACTTCTTGGACCTGACTGAGACACCTTATGAAGTTTGTTTGAATGTTTAGATTTTATTTTTGATCTGTCTGGACCCTCTGGTGTAGGCATGGGCAAATTCTTCCACAAAGGGTTGTGTGGCTGTAGGTATTAGTTCCAACCAATCAAGAGCATACAGTTTGACCAAGTGCACACAGTTTGACCAATCAGCTGTCTGAAGACTGAGATCAGTTGTTGAAATGAATCAAGTCTGGTGTGCTACTTGGTTGGAACAGAAACCTGCAGCCACACGGCCCTTTGTGGGAAAGTTTGCCCATGGCTGCTCTGGTGGGTACAGGTGGGTAGAGGGATTTGCCTCTGCACCAACAGTGGGTGGAAGTGGGGTGGTGAGAGGGAAGTTATCATTCCTAATAACACTGTTTCTTACATAATCTTTTTTGCCTAACTTTCATTCAACAGCCTGGCTGGCAATTGACCTGTCTCGCCCTTATACAGTAGTCCATATCACAGTCACTGGGGACAACATCTATTTCACTTTGAGAGATAGGTTAACTGAAATGCTTTAGGGTCTGTAAGGTCCAACATGTACTGTGTTTGATTCAAATTTAAATAATAATAATAAAAAAAGAAAGTTTTTAAAAAGTAGAAAGTTAGCTACTTACACTGTGTTATCCCACCGGTCACTATTGTTGCCGTCAACAATTTTACTCATGCTGTGACCACACTAAACACAGTTGAGTGATTGTAGATGCATATGTCAACACTAGACACCTTAAAGATGATGTGTCCCAAAAATCTTTCTCTTATCTTTATGTCAACCTTCTTTGCTGACCTTCTTTGTCGGGGCTTTGATGCAGCCATCTTCCTCGGATGGTGCAACCAGGAAGTAATCAGCTCTGATCATGTGACAATTTACACTAAACATATGAAACTGCACATATGTGATCAGGAGGGTTTCTTGCTTCAGTATTTTTTGGAAATATGTTGATACTCCATTTACTAACATTTTTAGGGCCTTTCAACTGGAAATATTTTTTACGGTCACTTTTGTGACCGATGGGATTAAATGGGTCCGTGCCTTGCAGCACTCCAGATGTGCAGAGCATCAAGGTCCAAACTGTCCAAATCATTACAATGAAATTGACTTTTTCTGATTTTCTTTCTTATTCATTGAAAAATATTACATCTACTAAATTTTGGTAAATATAGTTTCAAGTGCTGCAGCCTTGGTATCCTCACTGATGACCATGACTTCCGTCACTTATTACTAAGTTCTGCCAACAAATATTCAACCAAGCGTTATTTGACCAAGAAGTCATTAGTCAACCTAAAATTCATTGGTTGATTGGTTGCAAAATAAAAAACAAACAAAACAAAAAAAACATATGGAGCCGTGTCTTGTCGAAATTAAGAAAAAATCTATGACTGCATGCATGAAAGGCTAGAGGGCTTTTAATTTGAAGGGCCAGATACAGGAAGTCGTGGGTCGTGGTTTATTATAATGTCTGGTAAGGAATCTAAAATCTGGGATCATTTTGAGATGTTATTACTGCTTATTTCCACTACTTATTTTTTATTACTAGTTTAGCTTAGTTTTTTTATTCATATTTATTCTAGATTGGTATTTTAGATTTGCAGATTGTTTTATTGTTTTTTAAATGTTTACTGTCTGTTTGTTTATTAACTGTCCGCACCAAGGGTCTGAGAGAAACACAATTTTGATTCTCTTATGTCCCGTACATATTGTGGAATTGACAATAAAGCTGACTTTGACTTTGCTTTGTATTTCTCTGTAATGTAGCAAACTGTTAACAATATTACTTCACATTCTATCTCAGCCCTAGAATTCAAACTGTTCCCTGCTCCACAATGCATATCATTATCTGCAATGATTAGTTGACTAATGGCCCTAAATGGCGACTGGTTGACCAAGAAAATCTTTGGACGGGAGAAGCCCAACCCACCTTGGTTCTTTGATCTAGACCAGCAAAGAGAGTGTGCTCGTCTGGAACCAGTTTTGAGAGCCAGGAGATGGTTCTCAGGCGGTGGAAAAGCAAAGAACCGGTGTTAAGTCAGGCTCTGGCTCCGAACCAGCACTGGAACCAGCTTGGTGGAAAGACTGGACAATGTCTAATGGAGGTTCGGGGCAATTTAACCCTGACCGATCACACAGGGTACTGATGATCACAACAAAAATCACACACTGCGCCCCTGATGAAAACCCATTTTCGTAAAGCACATGACACTGCTACAACTGTTAGAGTTAGCCAAGCTGTAAAACCTGTAGACACAATGCAAGCAGACATCCTGAGCATTAAGGTCAAGAAGTCAGTGTAGTCAGTCTAAACGAGTATTAACAGCTTTAAACACACCACTTAGTTCTTTATTCAAGGGGCACGGGGATATACTATATTAATCAGTGGTAACTAATGTTGGTCCACTTATCGAATCTGGAATAAGTTAAACACCTTAATGTAAATGTGAGTGTAACGCCTGCAGCTTGTCTCACCCTCATACAGCAGCGCTGGCTAATGAGCTATTCCAACTAATCTTCATTTAAGTGCTCACTCATTCAGCTGCAATTGGAAGGTAATGTCTAATGTGAGCCTCATTCATCAGCTACATCAACTGTTAGAATAAAGTTGAGAGAGGCACATCTGAGGGAGGAGGCTGCTGCAGAAGCCCTGACAACACAATAGTGGGGTGAAGTACGCACATCCAAACCTGTTACAGGTGCAAGACTAACAAACAAAATTGACTTAGAAAAAAAGAGCGAAGTCCGCACACTGTATAAAGCTCCTCAAGTATTTATTGTAGATCAGGGATGTCAAACTCAATTTAGTTCAGGGGCCACAAAATAATAGCATATTAACCTTTAAATATATTTTAAAAATTGAAATGTTCCTCTGTTTTAGAGCATTAATAAGATGTTTACAGTTACTGAACTATCCTTTTACAAAACATATTATGAACCACCTGAAATTTCTTGATAAAAATATGTGCAATTTCAAATTTTCACATTTGACAAACTCATCCTGAGGGCCAGATTGGACCCTCTGCAGGGCCGGTTCTGGCCCACGGGCCGCATGTTTGACACTCCTGTTGTAGATCAACGTTTCAATCACAGTGGATCTTCGTCAGGATAAGAGACAAAGGAAACATTTCGCTCATATAGGCAATTGGTCCCACCCCCCAAATCAAGCCCATGACGCAACTCAGGTGAGGCAACCCAAAAGACATACATCAGTAAGGGAAGATGAGCCGATAAATAGAAAACAATAAACACACAAATACAAATTTATAGATAAATAACAAGTATTTGACAAATATTCAACAAATGTTCCCAAGATAAGTATCTTAAAAAGTATTTAGAATTTTTAGAGAAAGACACAATTACAATAGATGGCAAATATGCACATAAGTTAAATCCATTCAATCTAACAAGTACACAAAAAAATATGGTATAGAGGGCGTACATGTAGAGGCACCAGAAGCCCCAAAAGAGACCACACACTTATAAAATTGCTGCAGGAAGTCCACCACCACACACTCAGGCAGGCTGCTTTTCGAAATACACAGGTCTGGTTTAAGACCTGAGAAGTTTACTGTTTACCTGTTTGCATGTTGAGTTTGCCATCTAATACACAAGTCTTGTGTGTTTGTGATTCTGATTCAGATCATTTTGTCATTCTTTATTAAAAACGCAGAGAACAAAAAAGTGTTTTTCAGGACCAGCGAGATAAAAAGAAGACAATAAATAACCTAAGCAACACAGTGTAGATGTTACTTTAACCTCTGATTAAGTATACTGGTTGTTCAATGAGCTTCAAAATCCAAAATATACTCTAACTTTACATAATTTTGTTTTTTCACAATATTTGTTACAACATGCAATTAATAAATTATACAACCAAAAGGGTACATTTTCTTTTCTTTTCTTTATTAGGATCCCCATTAGCACCCGCAGCAGTATCGGCTATTCTTCCTGGGGTCCGACATACACACAACACACACATAAACATTCACACATTTACACATAAGAAACATACATTTATACATGACACAACAAGAACAAACAACAAAGGCTCCCTAATAATGAAAAAATCTGACATTTGACAGACACCACAGACATCACCATTTCTCTACTCAGATTCCATTCTATACTTCAATACCAGTAATCTAATATAATATACCCACAAAGTAAATACATAAAAATAAATAAATCACATAAATAAGCATTGACTGTCTGAAGTGACTGCAACCATGCTACTCACACATATTTCCACTCCAAGAAAAAGGGTACAACCACAACTGTAAACCAGACCTCTTTATAAACTCAATATGTTAAATCATAATTCATTAAATTCTAAGAGATACTGTTTTAACAGCAATTTAAACTGATCTTTGTTACTTTCATGAGCAATATGAACTGGTAGAGAGTTCCAGGCAACCATAGCTCTGTACAGAACTGTTCTTTGAATTATACCTGTTCTCACTCTCAGCAATATGATGTACTTCTTGTTCGATAACTGTGTTGGGCAAAATGGGAGTGTAGTTTGTCATGCAGTAATTTTGGTACTTGTACTTGGTACATTTAACTTCCATATTCTTCAAATACTATAGTATATATAAATATTGATGTAGTATACTGTATTTGTGGTGAGCTTCTATTAGCATGTGTCCGTCTGACTTATTAGCAAAATTAGCAAAATCATAAGCAGTCATAGTGACAGTGACTGCAGCAGCAGCAGCTACTGACAGACGGTCCTGGCCACAGCATCATGCATCTGGACGAAAAGTTGAACTTGGCTTCACTAACAGACAACAACAACACCATTTCCTCTGTGATATGACCAGTGTAACATTATCTTTTAATTTATAGCATCATTGACTTTACTATGATGGAGCATCATAAACAGAGGAATTATGACCGCACATAAACTGTTGTCACGGCAGGTAGAAAGAAATCTGACCCACCTATCTAATGAAGACAACACAACAGGGATCATCACAACTTTTAAAGGACGATACGACAACATGTTTTGTATTCACCAGTAGAATAATGCTCCAAAGCCAAAGAAAGTGTAAAATACCCCTTTCGCACTGGCCAAAAAACCTGTTTAAACCCGCTAACAATTGACATTGGTCAAACGACTCAGCAAGCATCGCGGGTAAAAATTTTAAATCGCCTTC
Source organism: Trachurus japonicus (assembly GCF_045865225.1). Lineage (NCBI taxonomy): Eukaryota > Metazoa > Chordata > Actinopteri > Carangiformes > Carangidae > Trachurus > Trachurus japonicus. Next base: position 29,368,648 of record NC_140914.1, on the reverse strand, counting down.
AATCGGCTCGGCTCTGATCGGTTGCAGTGGGAGCGCCAGACAAGGGTCAGCCCGCTAATTTACGTGATGACATTGAGCGTTACGTCACGTCACGTTATAACATCGCGCCAGTCGCGTCTCATATCACGTCCCAAAACAAAGCTCTGCTCACATTCGAGACTGGGATTTGATCAACGTGTTGCAGCACTGGCAAGACAGGGAAATTCGTGAGCTTCTCATTATCCGTGGGGAAGAGGAGGTTCAGCATATTATTCATTAAAAACAAATGCACATGGTCGGGAGGAGGGTTAGCAACACAGAGGAAAAGAAAACTGACTTGTATAGTTGCTCTTTAACCACTTAAATCGCCACCTAGTGTTGAGGAGGCAGATATATTTCTGTCGATTATTTGATTTCCCCCATTGCATGTAAACGTGGACAAGGACAGAATTCCAACAAGATGCCCAACTCATCATGTGAAGTCACATGATCGCGGCCGTCAATCAAGATGCGCCAGCTCAGATATTTTTATGTCGCATTTTATTTGAACTCAATTTATATTTGAGAAAGTGAAAGTATAGAATACAGTTGTTTAACATTGTGTGTGGTGTTTTAAATCATAATTTTAAAAAGAATAATAATAAGTTTAAACAATATATTTTTATCAGTATTTTTTACTAGACATGTTAGGTGACCCCATTTGAATTCCAGGCGACCCCACGTGGGGTCCCGACCCCAAGGTTGAAAAACACTGGGCTAACTATTTGCTGTAAGTCTGTCTCCTGTAGCAGACAGTTTGTCTGCAATGGAAATGTCATTGTCATTACATCATATCATAGCCGTCCCTTCAACCATTACTGCTTAAAATCCCTATTAGTGCCAGGATTAGAGAAGCAGCCGTAGTGATGGCAGCAGCAGCAGCAGTGGCTGGAGTGGCAGCAGGAGGGCCACAGCTGTACTGGTGTCAGCACTGTCACTTCCCTTCAGCTCAGTAATGGTGGCGTTCCAGTGGAACCTGTCAGGATCCAGCAGCAGCAGCAGCACCGGGGTGTGTGTACCAGATGAATATTATATGGAAGTGTGACTATGTGAGGTGAGGTTTCAGAGGATCCCGGTGGTCACTGTGCTTTCATAAATACATATGGATGAGAATGCACCCAGAAAAATGTTGTTGTCTTCACATTCCAACACAATTTATGAAACAAAATCCCGACCTGTTTTGTAACCTCTGTTGTTGCTGCAAACAGCCCCACAGCTGCAGCGGCACCGGTGCGGAAAATGTACTGTTCTTCACCTGTCAAGTCCTCCTGCGTCCGTGTGTGTGTGTGTGTGTGTGTGTGTGTGTGTGCACTGTTGTTCCTATCTAAGAGGGGACATCGGCGTCGTTACACATTCACCAACAGGGGACCAAGCAGCCAACAGGGGACTTTTTTTAGGTCCCCTGTTGGACATGCTTTAAATCAACTTAAAATCATGTGAAAAACCTTCTGGTTAATTTTTTTAACTTTAGCCAAGAGGGGACCTGAGTGTGTGTGTGTGTAAAATACCATATTCAGCAGTGCCCCGGCAGGCTGGAGCAGGGGTTTTAACGACTCATTCACACACGTCGTTTCTTACACTCCTCCATAGTGTGAACGACTTGCAGCCCTGGCAGCCTTTCAGACTGTAGAGAGGCTATCAAACAGGCTCCTTAGTGAACATACCAGTACCTTGAAACATAATTTGTTATTCTTTGTAACAAAATATAAAGGTTCCGTTTTCATGGATGTCTTAAGTTTAAACTCAACACTGTATTAGGTATAATAGAAAATTTAAAATATTGAAAAAAATGATCACCCATAACAAAATTTTAAATAAAATGGTCATTTAGATAATTTCTGTTGAATTCTGATTAAACATTAAAAAAAATTGACCTTGTTATTGTTTCTTGTCCAGTTTTTTTAAGCACAGGGTTTCAATTTTACAATATACATGTGTTCTCAATCTGTATAGGAATTATTAGTTGACTTACATTGCAGAAAAAGGTCCACACTTGGTTTATATGGAATGACAGGGGTCCACTGTTGGTTGATGCATAATGACACACGATCCCACTTAGTTAGCATGGAGTGACATACACACTCCATCATGTATGAATAAGAAAGAAATAAGCAAAAGTGATAGTTTTTAAGAGAAAACTTTCATTAAAACTTAAAACAAACATTTCTAATAAAGTAGCACCAATAATGTTGTAATATTTTTTTTTACTGTAGGGTGTACTACTGCAACACACATTTCTACAGTCTATTCATTTTTTAATAGAGGGTTTTAGGATTTAGGGTAATCTTAATGTACTTGCATCATAAATCTGTATTCATAAGGATGTATTTTATTTACAGAAAACTCAATGGCAACCTATGATGATATATTATGTAGAAGTAAACCATCAAAGAGTAACTGATATTAAAGTATTGGCACGGCAATTTGTTATCTTTGGGGAAAATACAGAGGGTTTGGGAGATCATCAGTTTGTCAGAGATACAAGGGATAATTCATTGAGAGGATTAATCTCACAAAGTCCCTATGTTAAACTATTGCCAGACACATTTCTACAGTCTATTAATTTTTCACTGTACTGGTGTTTTATACTACTTAACTGCATTGTTGTCATGGGAAAATACTTAAACTACTCACAGTTTGACATGGCCTGATGGCTCAGAGCCACAAAAAGTTACTTTTTGGCCACGTACATCTCATATAGATGAAGCTCTGTTGGGGCCACCTATGGTCAGGCTTTTACTTTTTAAATGCATGTGATTTCAATTAATTTTAATGTATTTGCGTCATAAATCTGTATAGGAATGATTCGTTGATTTACGTTTTAGAAAAAGGTCCACACTTGGTTTATATGGAATGACAGGGGTCCACTGTTGGTTGGTGCATAATGATACAAGTGCCCACTTAGTTAGCATGGAGTGAAATACACACTCCATCATGTATGAATAAGAAAGAAATAAGCAAAAGTGATCATCCGTAAGAGAAATTTTTCATCAAAACTGAACACAAACATTTCTAATAAAGTAGCACCAATAATGTTGTAATTATTTTTAAATGTAGGGTGTACTACTGCAACACACATGTCTACAGTCTATTAATTTTTTAATAGAGGGTTTTAGGATTTAGGGTAATCTTAATGTACTTGCATCATAAATCTGTATTCATAGGGATGTATTTTATTTACTGTTTTATATTACAGAAAACTCAATGGCAACCTATGATGATATATTATGTAGAAATAAACCATCAGAGAGTAACTGATATTAAAGTATTGGCACGGCAATTTGTTATCTTTGGGGAAAATACAGAAGGTTTGGGAGATCATCAGTTTGTCAGAGATACAAGGGATAATTCATTGAGAGGATTAATCTCACAAAGTCCCTATGTTAAACTATTGCCTGCATTGTTGTCATGGAAAATACTTAAACTACTCACAGTTTGACATGGCCTGATGGCTCAGAGCCACAAAAAGTTACTTTTTGGCCACGTACATCTCATATAGATGAAGCTCTGTTGGGGCCACCTATGGTCAGACTTTTACTTTTTAAATACATGTGATTTCAATTAATTTTAATGTATTTGCGTCATAAATCTGTATAGGAATTATTCGTTGATTTACGTTTTAGAAAAAGGTCCACACTTGGTTTATATGGAATGACAGGGGTCCACTGTTGGTTGGTGCATAATGATACAAGTGCCCACTTAGTTAACATGGAGTGACATACACACTCCACACAGACACACAAACACATGCAAACACACATATATCAACTTAAGTAGCACTGGTAAAGTTGTAATTGTAGTTTTGTTTTTAAACATGGGGTTAGGGTTAGTTACTGTGAAAACTCAATGCAACCTATCATGATACTTAAGGGAATATTTCAGTTATTGACATTCATGGATCAACAATAAAACATGTATGGGAAAATAAAAGAGGAGATACAAGGGATAATTCTTCTAGAGGATGGATTAACCTCAAAAGCTCAAAACTTTCATCAAAACTTAATACAAACATTTATAATGAAGTAGCAATGGTAATGTTGTGTTTTTTTATGTGGGGTGTACTGTGAAAACTCAATGGCAACCTACGATGATATATTATGTACAAGTAAACCATCAAAGAGGTACTGATATACGACAATTTGATATGGGAAAATACAGAGGGAATGGGGGATCATCAGTTTGTCAGAGATACAAGGGATAATTCATTGAGAGGATCCCTATGTTAAACTATTGCCACACACATTCACACAGTCAAAATGTTTTTAAACTGCCACGACCACGAGAAAGCCATCCATGCGTTGCAGTAATCAGTTCTAGATTGGACTATTGCAATGCACTTTATGTTGGCGTCTCCCAGTCTTCGCTCAGTCGCCTCCAACTTGTCCAAAACGCTGCTGCCCGTCCTTTAACTAACACTAATAGACGTGAGCACATTACTCCTGTTCTTAACTCCCTTCACTGGCTCCCTGTCCCTTACAGAATTGATTTTAAACTTTTAATGTTTGTTTTTAAAGCACTTAACGGCCTGGCCCCACTGTATTTATCTGAGCTACTTTATTAGAAATGTTTGTGTTAAGTTTTGATGAAAAATTTCTCTTAAGGATGATCACTTTTGCTTATTTCTTTCTTATTCATACATGATGGAGTGTGCATTTCACTCCACTTACTTACATTCAAAACAGACTGACTGAAACATGGGTACATGCAATATAGAGTCACAGAGCATTTTTATGAGCTACCATTCTCTGCCAGAAATGTTGTCTGGGAACAACATCTTACTTAACATGGCACAAGAAATTAGGATTAATCAGATTGTCAGAGATACAAGAGATAAGGCATTGTGTGGATGGAATAACCCCAAATAGCTCAATGTTGAACTGCTGCAACACAACTAAAAAAAGTTAACAGTGGTGTGGACCGTGTCTGAGGAATATAGTTCTTGCTGTGTCCCAATTGTCCTTTACAAGACTTTGTAAGGCTTTGCATGTGTTTTTATATTTATGCGTTCCTTTGTTTCCCTTGATTTTCTAAATACCTTTTAATGAGTAGTTTAACAGGGGGGTTTTTGGGGTTATTCCGTCCACACACTGACATATTCCCTGTATCCATGACAATCTGATGAATCCTAATTTCTTATTCCATGTTAATTGTTGTTGGCTGGCTCATATAAAGGCCCTGTCACAGAATATTATAACAGGTAATTACACACCTTCACAAAACTCATCAAAGAACTGACAATTCTTTAGACAAAATGGAATATTGCTGGTACACCCACTCTTTACAGTTGCCACAGAAGTTGAGTCACCAAAGGCCATAGGTGCGTATGTAGCACATGGCCAACCTAAGACCTGGGACGGTCTGATTTTGATATAAGATATTGGCTGAAAGAAGGTAGAAACTCTGAACGACCATCGTCAGCTACGACAAACCATCCCCCACACTGCCCACACTCAAGGACTGACACAGGTCATCTGGCACTCACTCCGCTCTCACTCCATTCACTCACTTCTCAGATCCCAGTTCAACAACTCTACCTTAAAGTTAGGATCTGTGAAATACATGAGTGCTGGTGACTTAACTACTTCAATGTAGAGGAATGTTTTGTGCCCACATCATAGACTGAAACCCCATTAAAAATGTTCAACTCTACTTAGAAAACTGTGTGTAAATGTAATGAAGTCGCATTGCTTACTACAACATGCACAAGGTTATACCTAGATAATAAGGAATATACACACTTGTGTTTAGCTGGGTACTGAAACGAAAGAAAATCATTAGGAAACAACCAAAATAGATAACAAATTAATTACTTAAAAATATAAATAAATTAGATAACATTTTACCATCTTCTGAACACAATTAATTGAATTTGTTTATAATCCACTTCAGATGCTATGAATAAGGTACAGTAATATGGGATTGTTGAATGTACAATCCACACATCCTGAAAGCAACCAGACCCATTTCTGCTGAGCACCAGTGTGAACTGAATACAGCTTTTATTGTGTACTTCCCACTTAATGTAAACTCTCTGATCCTGTGCCAATCCTGTACCTTTTGACAACTTTAAATTAGGTTTCAATTTATACACCAATTTCATCTATAGATGTGTATGACTATGTGATACAGTGTGTAATATACAGAAGGAAAAAAAACACAAATTTAGTTTTAGTTTTCATTTTTGTTGTGGACCAAAAATATTCAGACAGGTATACATGAACTCCAGTAGAGCTAATAGTTTTGTAAGTAAAAATGTGTGTTGCAGTAGTTCAACAGTGGGTATTTTGGAGTTATTCCATCCACTATAGCTGATTTATCCCCTGTATCTCTGGAAATCTGATTATACCTAATTTCAGACAACATTTCTACTGGCACACAATGGTAGACCATATAAAGGCTGACAAAATATTATACTGATCACAAGGCATCACACACCTTTACAAAACTCGTCAAAGACTTGACAGGGTGGATTATTGCTGGGACACCCACTCTTTACAGTTGCCACAGAAGTCCATAGGTGTGTAGCACATGGCCAACCTAGGACTGGGGAATTCCATTGTCTGCTAGTCTGATTTGGATATAAGATCTTGGCTGAAGGATGTTAGTCTTTTCCAGGTTGCCCTTCAGAGTTGCTAACGACCATCGTCAGCTACAAGAAACCATCCCCCACACTGCCGACAGTCAAGGACTGACACAAGTCGTCTGGCACAGATTTAAAGCCCTCACTCACTTCTCAGAAGCCAGTTCCACATTTAGAGTGGAGAGTGGAGGTAGAGTTAAGCCTACCACACACATAAAGATAATTGGGCTGATTTTGCCCCGATTTTCCCCCTTCCGACCAAAGACAAAAATCGGCCGATTATCCTAAGGTTTTAAGATTATTTTATGAGATTCTCTTGTAGTGTGTGGTGTGTTAAGAGTCAAAATTCTCACAACAATCGCCTCAGAAAACGTTCGGCGCCGATAATCGTAAATCTTAAACATGTTCAATATTTCCGAATCAAAAGTCATCTTGCGTGTGGAAAGCCGGTGTTGTGCTGAGAAGTGCCTGCTTGCCAAGCTCTGCATGCTGCTCGCGGCAAGCCACTTCTCTACACAACACCAGCAATCCCACAGAGAGCCACGATGCAGCCCTGGCAATACATGAGGTTCACACAGACATTCACGCATACACGGGAGATTTCCTGGTGGCCGATAGCAAAGACGGTAGCGATCATAGCCAGCAACAGCCGGCAATAGAGCAACCATGTTTAAACGATCATGTGACCGCCGCTCACAGCCGCTTTACTGCTCGGCGTTTGAAGCCACAGACACACAGACACACACAGATGGTATCGTTGTAAAGGCTGAAGTGTCCCGCTTTCATTTAAAAAAAATTACATCGCTCTCATTGTCCATTCCGGAAATAGACCGAAAGAGTAGCTACAACAATACTGATCTCTTTCTGAGTTTTCTGACCGGAGGGTCAAGATTCTGAAAAATCTTAATGTGTGTGGTGCGCTGTGTTTGGAATATCACAGCACACCACACACAATACGATCAAAACTGTTCAATCACAGATTTTTTATCTTCATGTGTGGGGTCTTTCACAGATAAAAAAATTGGTTGAAATTTAGAGAATCTTTATGTGTGTACCAGGCTTTAGGATCTGTGAAATACATGAGTGTTGATGACTTCACTACTTCAATGTAGAGGAATGCTTTTGTGTCCACATCATAGACTGAAGTCTATGGGTGGGAAGTGAGAACCAGTTCCTCTTCAGAACTGGTTCCCACGTGATCATTTCCTTGGGATTGTGTGCGTGCATGCTTAATGATTCCGCTAATCGATTTTGCTTTTTCCTTTGCAAATGTGCATGTTTCTAACCCAAACAACACATGCTGTATTCGGGTCAGAACGAAGGCAAACACGGCGTCGAGACAGAAGCGCTCTAAAGTGTTGGGGTAGATGTGATGTGACAAAAAATATTCAGATTTATAAAACACTGCATACACACACTTGCAAGTAAAGTGCCTACAAGGCAGATACATACTGTAGATAGTAAGGAATACACACTTGTGTTTAGCTGGGTACTAAAACATCAAAAAATCATTAGGAAGCAACCCAAATGTGTAACAAATTCATCACTGAATCAGATTGCCATTCTACTATTTGTTTTCAAAATAAATTTGATTAGAATTAGATTTATTGTGTACCTCCCACTTAACTCATTGAGTGCCATTGACGTACATATACGTCAAACGCAGTTTTCTGCGGCTGGTAATTTTTTTTTTTTTTTTTTTAAATGGGGACGCTGTCGCCCACACTGTGAGTAATTTTGGGGCTTCTGGGATGTGTAGAACGAATGAGACTGTAGATCAGAGCAAGAAGTGAAGAAGAAGGAGAAGACGAGTGCGATCGCTACGGAGATAAAAAAGTTGGAAAAAGTTTCTATCTCTAGAGAAAAACGACGGGCAGAGCCTGGAACAAGTGTAATGTGGAGCTGTGATGAAAAATTTCTCTTACGGATGATCACTTTTGCTTATTTCTTTCTTATTCATACATGATGGAGTGTGTATTTCACTTCATGCTAACTAAGTGGGCACTTGTATCATTATGCACCAACCAACAGTGGACCCCTGTCATTCCATATAAACCAAGTGTGGACCTTTTTTTTCTGCAATGCAAAACAATAAGTAAAATGCATCCCTATTAATATAGATTTAGAATGCAAGTACATTAAAATTGATTGAAACCATGTGCTGTTAAAAAGTAGAAGAGTGACAATAGGTGGCCACCACAGAGCTTCATCTATATGGGACATTAGGTGACTACAGAATAACACTTTGTGGCTCTGGGCCATCAGACCATGTTGAATCCTGAGTTTAGTTATTTAAAGTAGTTTTCCCATGACAACAATGCAGTCAAGGAGTATGAAACTTCATTAAGTCAAAAACTTGACAGACTGTAGAAAGGTGTGTTGCAGTGGTATATTACTTAGTGAGGTTAATCCATCCTCTAGAAGAATTATCCCTTGTATCTCAGACAAACTGATGACCCCCCAGCGCCTCCTTTATTTTCCCATACATGTTTTATTGTTGAGCCATAAATGTCAATAACTGAAATATTCACTTAAGTATCTTGATAGGTTGCCATTGAATTTTCACAGTACATCCCATGTTTTAAAAAAACTACAATGAAAACTTCACCAGTGCTACTTTAGTTTAAATATGTGTGTTTGCATGTGTTTGTGCGTGTGTGTTAATAGTAACAAATGTTTGTATTAAATTTAGATTAAAAATGTATCTTAAAACTTAGCAATTTCTCTCATTTCTGCTTATCCACCCATGCTGGAGTGTGTATGTCGCTCCGTGCTATCTCAGTGGGAGCTTGTGTCATTATGCCCCAACCAACAGTGGACCCCTGTCATTCCATATAAACCAAGTGTGGACCTTTTTCTGTAATGTAAAACAGTAAATAAAATACATCCTCATAAATACAGATTCATGATGCAAGTACATTAAATGTGACCTAAAACCCTGAGTTTTAATTCAAATATTTTTCCTATAACAACAATGCAGTCAAGGAGTATAAAACTCTTGTAGGGGAAAAATGAATAGACTGTAGATATGTGTGTTGCAGTAGTACACCCTACATTTAAAAATAATTACAACATTATTGGTGCTACTTTATTAGAAATGTTTGTGTTCAGTTTTGATGAAAAATTTCTCTTACGGATGATCACTTTTGCTTATTTCTTTCTTATTCATACATGATGGAGTGTGTATTTCACTCCATGCTAACTAAGTGGGCACTTGTATCATTATGCACCAACCAACAGTGGACCTCTGTCATTCCATATAAACCAAGTGTGGACCTTTTTCTGTAATGTAAAACAGTAAATAAAATACATCCTCATAAATACAGATTCATGATGGAAGTACATTAAATGTGACCTAAAACCCTGAGTTTTAATTCAAATATGTTTCCTATAACAACAATGCAGTCAAGGAATATAAAACTCTTGTAGGGGAAAAATGAATAGACTGTAGATATGTGTGTTGCAGTAGTACACTCAACATTTAAAAATAATGACAACATTATTGGTGCTACTTTATTAGAAATGTTTATGTTAAGTTTTGATGAAAAACATTATCTTAAGAATGATCACTTTTGCTTATTTCTTTCTTATTCATACATATTACATATTAATGTATTTCCTATTACTGTAATTGGTTGAAACCAGATGTATGGAGCATTTTGACTATTTAAAATTGAGATGATAGTAGGTCCCCTCTTGGACTGCTAAGAATGACAGAGGCAACACATTTATGGATGAGTAAAGACAGACAAGCAAATTATCTTTGTTAAGAAAAAAGGAATTCATTCATTAAAGCTGGTTTTAAGTAAATGTTGTTGCTTATACTGCAGAACTTGATATTAGTGCATGCAGCCATGTTACTTCTGAATTGCATGCAATTCAATAAAAAAATATTTACTCTCAAATGTGGCCATGATTATTTAAATATATATATTTATATATATATATATATATATATATATATATATATAATTTGTATTACAGAGACTTTAAAATAAGTAATGATAACTCTCAAGTTATATTATTCATTCTTGAAAGAAACTGAGAAAGTCATTGTTGTAAACAAAGACTCATTAGGTGAATGGGTCGTTAGGTGAATGAATGGGTGCAGACAGCTCCACTGCAGTATGTGGAGGTCCACTCTTTGATAGGTAAATGTCGCTCAGAGATCCAAGTCCCCTCTTGGCAATTTCTTTAAAAATAATTAAAAGTCACATTTTCAGTAATATTATGGTAAAACACCTTAAAAGTCAATTTTATATTCCATTTTTGGTTTTTCAAAATAAGCAGAAACATAAGACCCCTCTTGGCAGCTTGGCCTGACAGGTCCCCTCTTACCCCTATTGGTGTGTATGTGTGTGTGTGTGTGTGTGTGTGTGTGTGTGTGTGTGTGTGTGTGTGTGTGTGTGTGTGTGTGTGTGTGTGTGGACCTCTCCCTGTCCCTCAGCAATTGCTCCCTGAGGCTGTAACTTCAAGCAGGAAAGAAATAAATAAGAAGTGCTGATGGACAGCTTGTCTGGGTGAATAATGGTTGTGTTACCTGACTTAATGGGAATATGTTCCTGGCCCACATGTCCTGTGTTTGGCTCCTGAAGAGAAAGATACAGATAATGAACAAGGAACCCAGTGTGAAAACGTAGAACACATCTCCACTGTTAGTCCGTCCATTGGCTGAACGGAGCTGGTTGTGTGAGTCACAGCTGCCGAGCTCCTCACGGTCAGCAGATGTCAGAGGTAATTCTGGGTGATTTGTGAGTCGGTCGCAAACAACAGCTCTGCCTGTAAACTTCAAATCTAGAAGAGTGGAGAACTAACAGCTCCTCTGGGAGACCACGGGAGTGCTGCAGAGTCACTGTGGAGGACTGGAGGACAGACTGGGACTCAGGTGAAGACATGTTGTTTCAGACAGAAGCCACATGAGGATTAGTCCACACCCGCCCTGTGCTACAGTACCTCTATATCTCTGAGTCCATACCTATACGTCTTTTTATATCTATTTTAAATTCTAACTTCTAATACTCATGGATTTTTATACCCTCATGCACATTACACGTCTGAAACGTGGCAGCTTGTAAACGCTGGTTAGCATGTTTTAACTGACTATTTTTTCAAGAATGGACGAGGAAAAGGCATATTTTAGTGAATATGTTAGTACACCCACCCTCCGAGACTGTGAGTGTTATTTTAAAAAAAGTTGACTCCAGATCGTCATACAATAAAAGCTTAGTCTCAAACAGACGCCAGCCGGGTTTATTTCTATTTTCTGTTAGTTCTTGTAAATGTACCAAACCTTTGAAAGCCCATGACCGCCTGTTTGAGCAGTTTTTAAGCTGCTTCAGTCCTTATACAGTTCTCAAAGACCTGATGCGGCCCCGGACTCACGTCACAAGCATTAATTCTCGACCGGACCGCAGCAGAAAAAGAAAGAAAAAGTAAGCCCATGGTCTGCCGCGACCCGAGCTAAATGTTCTCAACCTGAACCCGGTACGTCCGGTCATGTTGTTCGGTCCGGCCCGTTGAGACCTCGGACTGACACAAGGAGAGAGCCAGGGGCTATAACTTACAGTCTGTGGGCGTAGCAACACGTTTATTTACAAGACGTTTAATCGGTGCTAATGAATGGTGCTCTGAATCCGACTCTTTCCTTCTATTCTTACTCTTTTAAACAGAACCTATTATATATTTTCCATCTTTGCTGAGCATAACATTTGTTCAAAATGAATTGAAAACCTGTCCCGTACACAGTAGATGCCTGATGTAGATGTAGGCCGCGAAGGGGTCTATGCTGTATAGATACAGATGGGCATTAGATATTTGGGGTAAACCAAAGCTGCGCACTTACTGTGAAATGAAGCATGTATTTTGGCCAGAAAGTTATGTTTTGTATAATTTGTCTAAAAAGAAAGGATCCTTGTCTGCTCAAATTAGAGCCGGTATACTTGGTCTTCTTATGGAGACAGGCAGATGTGTAGGCATAGCGCAAGAGGATAGAATTTGTACTTTGTGTGATCTTAAAGATGTAGAGAATGAAATGCATTTTGTCTTCTACTGTGTATTCTATGACTCTTTCAAAGACTGTTTAGTAAGGAAGACCCAAAAATAAATTTGTGTGGTTGGACGATGTGGACGATCTCGAAACGGCCTGGGCAATGAGAAGAAAGAAGAGCTGTATACAGATGAATGTTAGTTCTCGTATGTGTCGCATGTACATTTGTGTGGTCACCAGGAAGGATTGTCTAGTTTTTAATTTTTTTAGTAAATGTGTCTTGTAATCCCATATGGGATGGGCCATAATAGTGGCATGACACGAAAATAAAATATTCATTAATTCATTCATTGTTACTCGTCCATGCAACAGACAGCCAGAGCCAGCGGTCATGTTGTTTTCAGGTTGTCAGTAGTATGTAGGTACCTATGTATCTGAGAAGCTTGCACTGGGGCTCAAGGACGGACTGATTAGAGTTTCAAAGTTAAAGGTCAAGGCCTCATAAAACATAGCTTTGACCTTTTGAACGTGATATCTTTGTAACGCCTTGAGGAAATTTCTTCAAAATTCAGAAACGTATACTCGGACTAAAGCACATTAGGGATTAGATTTTGTTGGCCAAGGAGCAGAGGTCAAAGAAACAGTGACCTCACAAAACATGATTTAGGCCTGGAGCAAGTAACCGTGAAAAGTAAAGCACCCTGACCTTCAGCTGCTCTCCTCATGTCTTTCATCTTTATGACTCTGAGACAGCCAGAGCTGAGAAACTCAAGAAGATATGTTCTGAAATTGTTTGTGTTTTGTCTGTGTGAATTAGAAATGAGACAGTGACCAGTTTAACGATATCCCATAGTAGAAACACCAGTTGGTTTGTATTACGTATTGGTTTTTAAAAAGGGCTGCAGCTTCTGTTTCATCCCCGAGCGCATCCACAGTGTATGTGTCTGACAGACATTACAGCACTGCAAAAAAAAAGAAAATGCAATTCCCTTGTTGCCACAGTGGGTGTGTGCTGCTGCTACTGGTTCCTTCTGTCACATGATTACACACAGCAGAACAAATCAATCATGAAAAAAATATCAAAGCTGGGCCAGGGGGACGGGGGACACAAAATCGGTCCCATTAAAACCAATTCAAGTTCTCAGCGGGCCGGGTCAGCCTGACCAATCCGACCGGACGCACAGGCTCAGGCCCAAATATGACATGGGTCGATCTCAGGCTTCCTTTTTTTCGGGTCTGGCTGGGCGGGGTTTAAAATTTAAAGCCTGTTGAGAATTAATTAAAGGTCCAGTGTGTAAAATGGGGGTAAAACCGTGACATCCAGCATTCAGATTCTAGATTGCAGCGCTCACTTGCTCGCACTCACTCCTCTTGTCGGCAAAGTGACGGTGTCCTCCGAGGACGAAAAAACTTGTTTACTACAACTGGGACGACTGGGAGTATTTGAGGAGCATGGAGCAATGAGATGAAGATCTAAACCATTTTATGATATGTCTGCTGTTTCCTACTCCTCCTTCTTTCCTTCCTCCTTCTTCTTTATTGGTTCATTTATGAATGTGAAACTCTTGAAACCTGCTCTCTGCCTGGATTTTCTGTATAGGGCTACCGTACAAACCTGGCGGTACAAGATGGCGACAATAAAAGAAGAATTATAAGTCTACGAAAACCAAATTAATTTTATTTTATAGCGATTATACACATATTACAATATATATTAATATATATTCATGGGTAGTATATTCAGAGTTTGCCAATAAACCTACCGCCCTCTTGGTAGATCAGGGGGCCCCTTACACAGGCATCAGACCCAGGTTCGAGTCCACCTGATGGCCCTTTGCTGCATGTCATTCCCCTTCTGTCTCTCCCTATTTCCTGTCTCTCTCCAGCTGTCATGTCAAAATAAAGGCATTAAAGCCTGAAAAAAAAAATCCTTGTCACAGTAATGGGCGTCTATGGACCCCAGGCTGGGGAAGTATGGCCCCCCCAGTCCCCCCTTTAAGCCCCGCCCCTGCACACTGGCTTTTGGCCAATCCATTGTAGACTGTGTTCTCTCTCTCTCTCTGCTGTCTTTCAGCACCAACCTCCTCCACCCTTTCACCACCTGGACCATGGATGCCTGACCACCTCCAATTAAACCATCCAATCAGGAGTTTCCTTCATGAAGATGTTCCCATTCCTCATCATTATCACCACCACCACCATCACCTGTGTCTACGCTCTGGGAAGTCTCCTCTAAATCGGAGTGACCTTAAACCTACGGACCACTTTGCATGGTGATCCAGTCCCCCCCCCCCCCCCCCACCTCCACTGCAATCTAAGCGCCAAACTCTGTTCTCTCTATTTACGACAAAATCAATTCACTTCATATTATCCACAGATTGAAGTGGGTCTTTTGCTGCAGTGCCGCAAACATCACATCAACAAGCAATTTGAGAGCCAGAGTTCCCTCAAAGGGAAAACAGGAGTCACCTGATGACACAGTTAGAAAGGTGATAAGTCTGCTCTCACGCTCTCTCTCTACACACACACACACACATAACCACACACTATAACTGACACAGCATGACCACAACCTGCAGGTGGCCGGCCGTCAGACAAGCCGCTCGCAATGTGTTTGTATCATGTCACCACAGTAAAGCACACAGGACACAGTGGGTGTGGTGCAGGTGAGGTGGTCAAGCAACTCAGCAGTCACACACAGAAACACAACACAACTCAACACACACATATGTTTAGAGTCAAATATTGAGCAAGAGGAGCAAAGGGTGCACCCACCCATCACATCAACTTCTGCTTTCTCTCCATCTATCTAACTATCTATCTATCTCACACACACACACACACACACACACACAGAGAGACACATTTGGCCGCTACAAGCGCCTCTCACAGCCAAAGAATGTGAAGTCAACAGCAGAGACAAGGAGACTGTGTGTGTGTGTGTGCGTGCGTGTGTGTGTGTGTGTGTGTGTGTGTGTGTGTGTGTGTGTGTGTGTGTGTGTGAGGGAGAAACAGGCTTAAATTCTTAAATACCACTGGTGACAATTACATCTGTCCTACAGGGCTGTTTTCCCTTCTCACTACAGCCTCATTCTCAACATCTGTTGGGAATGAGACATTTCTCTTGCCCACGGGAATGAACACACACACACACACACACACACACACACACACACACACACAACACAAAGAGAGACAGAGAGAGAGAGAGAGCTAAAGAAAAAATGGGAGGAGAGACTTAAGTTCTTTTGGCCAAATTGTGATATTGCAATACATTTGTTTTCTGGAGAGAGAGAGGAAAATGCCAGTAAAAGCTCAGTGAAGTGAACTGAGAGGAGGGAGAAAAAGTGTGCGTGTGCGCGCTGATGTGCACGTGTGTGAGAGAGAGAGAGGCAGGGAGGTAGAGAAAGAAATGCAGGGGAAGAATGCGCCTAAAGCCGACACAGAAAGACACACACAGGGAGCTGAACGCACCAATCTCACTGTTCAGACACATACGAGCACTGAAAGACCCCATGATGTGTATTTATCTCATTAATACAAACATTATCAGTGCTCCTCCTGTGCAGCATCCTAAAACACATATACACACACCACACACACACACAGAGCCTCCGCGGCAGCAGTTGCCCGCGACATCCTCGTGATTCCGCCCACTGTGGACACAGCTGAGAGTTTTACCGTGAGCCTTCATTATGTAAATGAAAGGCTGGAGCGGCGTCAGAGTGAAGTTGGCGGAGGACAGAGCGGCTGCATGTCACACACCACAGATAACGGCCCTGACACCGTCAGATGACCATCGGCTGGAGGTCACTCACTCACTCCTCGCCCTCTTTTTTTCCTTTTTTTTAATTTCCCACCACCACACCTCTAGTTGCCGTGCGTAAAGCGCCAGCTCGTTATCTGGTTACCGTGCGTAAAGACACGGGTCAGCCTTACCTTATTAACGCAGCAGCGGCGGCAGCGGCAGTCAGTCTGGAGCGGCGAACCTGTCGCAGCGGAGGCGGCTTCAACTTTTCCTTCCTTCCTTCCTTCCTTTACCGCTCTTTAAAAAAATCCACAGTCCCCGCAGGTCGGGTGCAGATCCACGGGGGGGTTGTTGCTCGCCTCGGTGCCCTCTGTGGCGCTACTAAAGTCTTCCGTTAGAGACTGTGTTTGCACGCAGCCAGCCAGCCGGGCGGAGTGAGAGAGGAGAGGAGCGGAGCGGACCGGCAGCGCAGCGGCTCGGCTGCTTTCAGCGTCACCGGAGAGGAGGAGAAAGTGAAGAGGTCTCACTCTGCTGGGGAGCAGCGCAGTGCAGGGAACACTGGCTTTTCTCACTCACTCTGAGTCTCGCTGCATCAGCTGTTAAAGGGATATTTCAACTTTTTTTTGGCAAATTCGCCTATTGCCATAATCCCTATCGTTTTAGCAGTAGGTTCATTACCTTTATAGGGATAGTTCACCCAAAATTGAAATGTCACTCATTATCTACTCACCCTCATGTGGACTAAGGGCTGGGAGAAGTTTCAGAGTTATCCATGGCTTCTCTGAGTTACAGGGGGTCTCGGCGTAGCAGTGCATGTCCATATAACGGTTGCAAATGGAACTGTCTTCATAACAAAAAGACACACCAAAAAACATCCAAATACCTCCATGCTGCTCGTATGTAGGCTAATGTCCGTCTTGTATTGAAGCCCCAAAACGCGAAATTGTCCCCAAAAAAATTAAACAAGTTTATATTTCAAGCTTGTTTGTAGCGGAAGCTCCTCTTCCCGGTTCGTCAAATTTGGACAAACCAGGGTCTGTCCTCCTCCCAGTTCGTCCAAATTTGACAAACCGGGAAGAGGAGCTTCGAGAAGCTTCCGCTACAAAACAAGCTTGAAATACAGACTTATTTAATTTTTTCCCGGGACAATTTCGCATTTCGGGGCTTTAATACAAGACAGACATTACATACGAGCAGCATGGAGGTATTTGGATGTTTTTTGGTGTGTCTTTTTGTTACGAAGACAGTTGGTATCCATTTGTGATCGTTATATGGACATGCACTGCTACGCCGAGACCCCCTGTAACTCAGAGAAGCCACGGATAACTCTGAAACTTCTCCCAGCCCCGTCGACATGAGGGTGAGTAGATAATGAGTGACATTTCAATTTTGGGTGAACTATCCCTTTAATTGTCGGTGCAAGCTGTTTTTAGATCGGCGGGGCAGAGACGTGAGCTCTGCATGGTGCACGGTACATCAGCTCATTTGATGTAATATATATAACGTCTGTTACATACAGTCTGTGTACAGTGGAGCATTCTGTATGTTGTATGGGGAGGCTCAAACTAGAACTCCAGTTACGTCCATCATCCTGACCTCTACAGCTCTGTGTACTGGGGTGGAGGGTGGAGAGGGGTTAGGCAACTATAATTGCAGCTTTAATTGCACATAATTGAAGCTGTAATTGCACATGCTAGAGTTGTGGCATGGAAGGGAATCATACAGTTGAGGTGACTCACAGAGCTGCTGTCTGGCTTGAATCAGGATGACATTGTCTGAGTTCAATTATCAGATGTTGAGAGTTAGGTTTAGTGTTTCTTTCTGAGTGAGTGCATGGGTGCATTTAAAGACTCCCTCCGATGAAAATCGTGTTTTTTGTGCTTTTCACATACTCCTGTGGCATTTTTCTGATGTTAGAGGGCATATCAGCAGAAAAGTAAGTACAGAATTGCATTTCTGAGTATTTCTGCCTTCAAATTGCTGACCAACGGCAGACACAAACTGGCAGTTTCAGTTTCAGGCAGACTGGGGTTGACAGTGTCACAACCCCAGGGGAGGGCACTAGTGCTTAGAAACTCTGCATCTGGCTCTAAAGTAAAAGGCTGGATAGCTCGGTGTAAGGCGGCCCACAACTGTCTGTATGGCTCCACCAAAACAAACTCTTTTTTTTAACAGCGTTTCACCGTCTTTCATCTCTGTCAGTCAGCCCCTCGTTCAGCTGGACTCGGTCTCTCGGTTGCGAGGGGCGTGGCTGGGTGGGTGCAGAGCAGCGCAGTCTCCGCCCACCACTCGGAGGCGCATTGCTAATGAGCTACTGGTGCTCTGCAGAAGGAGAGCCCTGGGAAATGGCACAGGTTTTGTGATTTTGGCTAAAAACTTCATAGTCACAATTTAAAGGGATACGCCAACATTTTTTTTCGTGTCTTGCCTCACTCCCAAATCCATGACCAGCAGATAGACACCATCCTTTCGACTGTGTGTGCAGTAACAAGGGAGATACGGGCAGAGCTGGTGCACCGCTAATTAGCTTAGCTCAATCGCTGGAAGTGCATAGTGTTAGCCTGCCTCCTACCCGAGCCGAAATCAGCAGTCAGAAGCTGATTTCATTTTAGCTCTAAACTCTGTAAATACTGTATATCACTTTATCGACATTTTAAACATTTTTAGGTGAGAAAGTAGCCGTTTAGATCAGCAGTGTGTCGTTAATTTGTCTAAATACCAGCTGTTTACAATTTTGTCCCGTTACCGGCATTTGACCGTTCAAGATGCCTTACCGGAGAGTTTTCTCAGCTCTGAGACGAAGATCGGCCCACCGGTTTCCGTTTAGAGTTGCTGAAGAGTTTCTCGGATGACTTTACTGTCCGTATCTCCCTTGTTAAAGGACAATTCCAGGCGAATTCAACTCGGGGGTGTATTTTCCTATCATTTTAGGTCTAAAAGAAGGAATCTGAAGATTTTCAGTTTAATTGCTCCTGTTTTGCGGTAGTTGCGTCTGTCCCCGCATCGCCACGGCAGCAATGAATGGGAGTGGATGTAAGTTCTACTGTTTAGGCTGTTTACAGCCCTCAAAGCCGCAATTTTTTTCCACAGACAGCGTCAGATGGCTCCTCAAACATGCACCGAGAAGTTTATTTACTTCAAGCAAGCCGACATGTTTGTAAAACTAAATCTAATTCAAAGTCTCCCGGAGTCTCGCGCGAGACCCAGTTGCCGTGCTCGGTGTGTTCACATGCAGTGGGAAAAGCTACCGTTTGGGTCATAAACACAGGAATATCAACTCTTTACTTGCTTCAAGTAAAAAAAACTTCTCGGTGCATGTTTGAGTAGCCACCTGACACTGTCTGTGGAAAAAAATGTACACTTCAAGCTAGTAAAGAGTTGATATTCCTGTGTTTATGACACAAGCGGTAGCTCCTACTGCGCCTGAATTCACCAGCACTGCAACTTCGGGCTCGCGTGAGACTCTGGGAGACTTTGAATTAGATCTAGTTTTACAAACATGACGGCTTGCTTGAAGTAAAAAACTTCTCGGTGCATGTGTGAGTAGCCATCTGACGCTGTCTGTGGAAAAAAATTGCGGCTTTGAGGGATGCAAACAGCCTAAACAGCGGAACTTACATCCACTCCCATTCATTGCTGCCGTGGCGATGCGGGGACAGACGCAACTACCGCAAAACAGGAGTAATTAAACTGAAAATCTTCAGATTCCTTCTTTTAGACCTAAAATGTTAGGAAAATACACCCCCGAGTTGAATTCGCCTGGAATTGTCCTTTAACTGCACGCACAGTTGAAAGGATGGTGTCTATCTGCTTGTCATGGACTCAAGAGTGAGGCAAGACATGAAAAAAAATGTTGGCGTATCCCTTTAAAGACCACAGAGAATGCTTTAAAATAACCAAAAAGGATGGTTGGAGGGGGACTTTTAGTTGACGAGTATGCCAACGTGCAGTGCCTATCAGTAACTGACTAAAGTATCTGAGTTGAGACACAGCAGTGAGTCACAGAAACAATGGTCACAGCAAGAAACAAGAATTATTAAGGCCAAACTCAAACATGAGGACAGATGTAGCAACATGAAGTCATAACATTACAGTAACTGGTTATGGAACTACTCCTGTGGCTCAGGAGGTAGAGCAGGTCGTTCACTAACCGGAAGTTTGGTTAGATTCCCGGATCCTCCAGTCCGCATGTCGAAGTGTCCTTGGGCAAGACGCTGAACCCACACTTGCCCTATGTGAATGTGTGTGAATGATTAGCTCCCAAAGCCTGTCTGCGAACAGTGCTGTATGAATGTGTGTGTGTGAAAGGGTGAATTCAACAAAAAAAACAGTGTAAAGCGATTTAGGTTGTCAGAGTGACTAGAAAAGCACTATAGTGCAAGTCCACAATTTTACTGTTTTTTCTTCAAGATGAACAAGGAAAGGTGATTTGCATGTAACTCAGACATTGGATTGGTCATTTCATTTCCTTGCAACAGAGATCAATACCATAAATGGACCTCTTAGTGGACACTTCTTTGCATGTTCGGTCATTAGAATTACTGTTAAGTGTCATAAAAAGAGCTATGTGTCAACTGCCTTGAATATACAGTACCTGCTGACTGAGTCAGTGTGTTCTGGAGGAAAAAAGTGTGTACCTTGGTGACTGTGTGACAAACATGTTAACACTAAAACTGCCTTGAATGGAAACCAGGTTCTTTATCATACTGTAAAATCTAATATGCAGATTGTGCCGTATGTGTGTGTTTGCTCATATGTTGACATTAAGTTATGATAAAAAAATGTTTTAAAAAAGTACAGATATGGAATTATTAATTTGCTGTTCATTTTTATTACACAAATGATATAATATGCCACTTTGCATAGAGTATGTTTCTGCCATGCAGTCGCATCAGCCTATACCTACATGGCTCATCACTTTGGTCACCACTGTTGATTTTTGAAGTGCTTTTTAAATAAATTTGTATTATATTATATTGCATTGTATTGTATTGTATGGTTAACATTTTAGGGAACGGGACGGCTTTTTAGATTTTAGAAATATTGTGGCAGGAGACACAAACAACAAATCTGCATTTCATGAATGTTTCAGAGTGTAATTATTTATTTAATCATTCTGCTGGAACTGTAGAGTAAAATATTGTGTTGAAATGACGAGGCTTTACATGATCAGGAATTTTGGGGCCGATCAATGATCACTGAGTTTAAATAAACCAATGACCGATCATGATCTGATCACGTGAGGCAGCAATATATATTTAAATAACTTGTTTATTTACTATACACGTATGTACTGTTTACTGAGTATCAACAAAAGTATTCATAAGCATTTTTTTGCCAATGTTTGACCATTTCTGCCATGCCCCAAACTGACTGAGATGCAAATGTTAAACATCAATGACCTCTAGAGGGCATTCAAGGACTGGCCAGATATGAGTTCAAAGTTCAGGCTGGACAAACCAGAAATGATGGGTGCAACAACTTAAAGCAGAAGTAAGTGATATATTTGTGTTAATATAAGTCTTAAATAGTTATATCTTCCGACAGCAATCACTTACATAGAGTGTTTGGACCGAAACACGGGTCTGTCAGTCACTCTGCTCTGCTCTGAGCCCAGGAGAAAGCATTTATCGTATCCTACAGTTTTTATCCAATGAGGAGAGAGAACGGCATGCAGGGCTGTGTGTGCAGCCAAGGAACGCCGTGAATGTGGCGACGTAGGGACGAGGACTGTTATGGTGCGTTCAAGGAAACTCGTATTTTTCCGACCGTGAAGTCGTACCAGTTTGATCTGGTAGGAGTTCACCGGTCGGAAGTTACGAGTGGCCGTTATAGTGACTTTCACCGGTAAAACAGGTCGGAAAAACACGAGTGGGTTGCCTGGAACGCTACAAAGTCGTAAGTTGTGACTTGAAGCTGTAATTTACGATTTCAAAAGCCTACCTGGAACGCAGCATTAGCCAAAACGACCGGACCACTTACTTCTGCTTTAACTTACTATAATTAAATTACTTTAATGTAACAAGTATACTGCAAATCATATAGCAGTAATGTTCCCAAAACTAAACAATGACACTCAGGTCAACAAAAACATATAGCACCCAGGCCACATGTGTTTCCAACAAATAAAATACATAAGTAGCAGCCAAGTAGTACGGTAGGAACTAAATTAAATGTAATTCACTGGTTGGAACTGAAGGAAGCAGGAACTTCATGCTTGGCTCCAAAAGTCACCAGAGTTTGAATTTTGAATCGATCCACTGGGCCGTCAAACTCAGCAGTGACATGGGGCAGACGTCTGATGACCAAATATCCGTGGTGAAACTAATCGGAGGACTGTTTTCTTTCAGAAGGCTCTCAACGTGGGAATACACATCCCGGTGTGGCTCATTTAGACCGGTATCACCACAGTATGTGTGTCCTGGGCGGAGGGAGCGCGGATCAAACTTTGAAATGTGGAGTTCTCCACAACATTAAATGGCAGGCAGGCCAGCACAGTAAATTCCATTAGCTTCCTTGTACCACCCCTTGCCTTCTCACTGTCACGGCTGTACGGCCAGGCACGGTCTAATGTTGTTTGCTTTAGCATCCATTTCAGTGTTTCTTTTTCTTTTTCCACCCTCTGTTTCTGGAACTCGGCATGCTTCTCCTTGTGTTCCTTATCCAGGTGCCTGATTAAATTTGGCGTGTTGAAACCTTTTGCAAATGTTCCCCCACGAGGTACTGGAGCGTTGCACAGACTGCAGATAGCTTGTCCAGTTCATTCAGAAGAATTTCCACAAACACAACATGTTTGTTTGTATCTGACATCTAATGATTCAAAAAACTTTATTGTCTGTCGCATATGGTGACAGAGCTCAAAAAATAAACGCCACAATAAAAACCACTTTAAACCAATGAGAGTGTCTATTTTGCTTTATTTGTTTGTTTAAAGCAGTGTTTTTCAACCTTGGGGTCAGGACCCCATGTGGGGTCGCCTGGAATTCAAATGGGGTCGCCTGAATTGTCAGTAATTGATTAAAAAAATTGCTAATAAAAATATTTTTAAACTAATTATTCTTTTTTTTTTTTTTAAAGATTAAAAACACCACACACAATCCTAAACAACTGTATTCTATACTTTCACTTTCTCAAATTTAAATGGAGTTCAAATAAAATGCAGCATCTAAAAATGTCTGAGCTGGCACATCTTGATTGACGGGGTCGCCAGGAATTTGTGATGTCAAAATGGGGTCATGAGCCAGAAAGGGTTGGGAACCGCTGGTTTAAAGCAAAACAAACACGTCTCATGTGTGTTTTATGTCTTTGCGGTGTTTATGTCTTGAGCCCTGTCATGTGATGGACAATAACGTTTTTTGAAACTTTATTGTCCCCCTCCCCCCTCAGCCTACCTGTTGCTGCTGGGCTCTGCTCTCTCACCAGCAACACTGTGGATGAATCAGCTGTTTGTATGGACTGCGCTGCCTGGACTGACCTGTCCTTGAATGAATGAATGAATGAATGAATGAATGTATTTTATTTTCGAACATGTATAAAAATAAAAATAAAAGAAATTGTATGTAACTATTGTACATACAATAGATAGAAAAAAAAGAGAAAAACCCAACAAAATATTAAAATAAAGAGCTAAGACATAACAAAACACCGCACATTGTTCGAAAAAGGAAGTGGGAAGAAGTACAATACTTATTTTAATTTCCCACCCCTTTTATCTGCTCTTTGGTTTGCAACTATACATCCTAACTACAGTACATAATAGACCTATATAAGTATATACCATGTGTAACCTTAATAAATATCTATATAAATATATAATTACAAAATTAAATATATACTACATCATTATCCATATAAGTATATAATTACAAAAATATATTCTATATAAATATCTATATAACCAAAATAAATACATAGTACATACATATCATCATTGATATAAATATAAATATATAAGCTATCTCCATAACTAAATCTTTACCCTCTATACCATATACTAAGTTAGTTACAATATATCAATCAACGCTATTCTACAGTTTATATAAATTTAACCCTTATCATCCTCTATTAACATGCTTCCTCTTCCATATACTTGTGTAAAAGAAATTTTTTTTACCTTTTTTTAAACAGATTTATATTTGCACTTTGTTTTATTTCTGTCCCCAGACTGTTCCACAAATTCACTCCACAGCTCGAGACGCACATACTTTTCATGTTTGTTCGGACTTTCGGTTTCTTAAAATTTAGTTCTCCCCTTAGATTATAACCCCCTTCCCTTCCTTCATCTCCCTTCAGTTCATCTTCAGTTTATCAACGGCAGTACTTCAACACACAGCTGCCCAGCTCCTGCAGCTTAGCGTCCACCTGTCCCAAATTTGAAAGATCACTGCAGTATATTTGGTTGAAGATGTTTCTGAAAATAGATTACTTCTTTGCTTCACCTTCCATGAGGTGGCAGAATGTGTTTATTGACTGCTTCATGGACACAAGTTGTTGGTTATTAACTGTATTGGGCTGACTCTGAGCCTTGTGAGTGATTTTAGGTTGACCTTTGTTCGATTTTGTGTCTGAATTAATGTTAGGTGTTGAAACGTTGGCACATGAGTCAGTTTGAGATAGATACATTTCATACTGAAAAACCCTATGTGACATTTGGCTCTGGCTGCTGTTTTTATAGTTGCCATTTGATTTTTTATTGCCACATGTGGTCCCATGGTCCTATTGAAGGCCCAGAGTGAGTCTGGGGCCACAGTTCACCACTGATTATATGTTTCTGTGCAACTATAGGCTACAGACACAAAATAAAATTCACAATTAAAATCCACAGTTCTTGTGGTACATTAAACACTACAGGCTGCCCAGCAAAGCTTTTCCAACACAATAAACCATAAGGTTTCTTTTTTTTTCAACCCTCTATGTGTCCGTTGCAACATCAGAATTCAAATTTGTGAATTAAATTTCATACGAAGTCATCTTTACAGATGCATCTCTGTGGCACAGAACGTTAGTTGAAGCATTTCAGACACAGACCGTCTCTCGGTGATAGCAAATTAATAAAGAGCCTGCTCTGCCCTCACTATGATTATATTGTGTGTGTATTCCTTGATTTTTAAGACAAGTCTCGTACAGTTACAAAATTAAACTTCCATTTATCATTGATTGACCACCAGCAGCAATGTTTTATTCCCACTAAAAGAAATGTAATGTATCAATCTTGGACAGTGGGAACAAGCTGATATAAGTCTATTAATATTTTATTCTCATCTGTCCAGGTCATATTTATCTCCATGAAATTTAAATCTGATGAAGCCTCTTGGCTTGTGTTCTAAGACAAATAACCAAGTCGCGTTCGATTTAAATTTCTTAGAGATATTAATATTTACATTTGTGGAGATTTCCTGTTAATAATTGAGTTGATATGGGAGGTGGTTATAAGGTTACACTGAAAATAATCAATAGATAAAAACAACAACAGTTATAATAATGAAAACAGCCATCTAGATGTTTCTGGTATCTACGTACTGTATTGCCTCCCCTATGTGAGTAATGGTCTCCTGGCCACCCCAATGAAAAATTTCTGGCTCCGCCAGTGTTTATAGCTCCACTGTAACCTGCACAGTAATTCTCATTCTTCCACCCTGAGTGAGCCTTCTTCTCCTACATAGAGCATCTCTGGCGGCGGCAGTGCGCAGCCTCCGCCTGCGCTCACGCGGTGGAGAGGAGCGAGCAGAATCCGCCGCTGTTACCGCCGAGAGGGAGAAAAATTGAAGCGCGAAGTCTCCGTGACAATCTGCTGTTAATTCCATGTTCCCGGCGCGCAGCGGGGACGAGGCTGCTTCAGAACTGTGCAGGCAGAAAAATGCTGAACCAAGAAGGTGTTACACAAGATCACACGAGCCGGCAGTCTGACTCCAGAGTTTACAAACTGATTCAAATCAACATGAATAAAACCATCCATTAATAAATCAGCAGGGTTGTAATATGTGTTTATAATTAGATACAGAAATCACTGGTCTCCAAAGCTGGACATGAGCATTTACTTTCACCAGTGCATCTCAGTCACAGTCACATTATTATTATTCACATTAATCAGCACTGACTCAAAAATAACAGTTAGAGGACAGACAGTTGCTGTTGCTGTGCAGAGTTATGGAGCACCTGCGTAACAGACTGTACTTCATGAATATGCAGATTTATTGTAGCTGAAATCCAGTTAATGAGGTGTTGGGGTGTGGCGGAATTTAAATTGGTGATGTGTTAGAGCGACATCTAATCGACTCCCTGGAGACACAGAAAGTTGGTGCAAAATAACCTTGAGATGATTCTGTCATGTACTTGTACTCTGTAGTGTATACAGTCACAGAGTCGACTGTGCTGCTGGTGCATTCTGAAATCAGTGAGGAGGTTGTGACCCCAGCTCATTGTTCTTACATGTGTAGCTGCTGTATTTTGTCTTTTTCTCCATTTCTTGAAACAGAAATTACATTCTCAAAACAGATCATTTAGCAAACCAGTCTTACAGTTCAGCATAACACCATAGATCACCTGCAAAAGCGCATCTCTCTCCCAAAACAGTTAACTCGGGTCAAAACTAAATTTATTTCTCATATAAATAGTCAGTTCCCCCATAATGCATCGTCCCTTTGGCATTGTCTGCAAGTCAAAATATTAGATGTTTTGTCACTAGGCAAGCATTGAAATGTCCCTCATGTTCACCTCTCAGTCTGAGCCCAGTGCTTCATTGACAATAGTTACTGTACTATAGTTTGTTCTGTCTAGCTAATAGAATACAATTGTGTATTAATGTGAAAAAAAATTTTTTTTAAAAGAAACAGTACGATTTCAATAGGCCTTTCGCTACCTAATAAAATAATTAAATAAATAGGATTTTATGGTAAGAGTAGTCTCCAATTTGACATCACATATTGCACTCATAGTGCCAAGGAAATTGTAATAATTTTTATTTACACACATCAAGTAACTTCCATTCATCAGAGTAAAAAGAAAATGTACAATATACAGTAATATACTGTAATATAAGCACATACACAAAAACGAGGAAAATTATATGAGTGCTGTAAATAAATATATGGTATTCATGGTATTATGTTCTTGAGTAATTTTGACAATTGAACAGACTATTGTGCGTGTGATGACTTATAGAATGAAATGAGGCTGACATGTTTTGGAGAGAACAACCATTAGACTGAGAATCAACAATCAGTTTAGATCAACAAGATCTATTCACTTGGAAAGAATGTCATTTCTGTTTCAAGAAATGAGCCAAACCAATGGAGAAAAACTGTAATGAACTGTAAACCTGTTCAAACATGTAAATTAATTTTGTTATGTAAACACTCATAGGGGCAGCCTTTCTGTGTGGAGTTTGCATGAGTGGGTTCTCTCTGGGTTCTCCAGCTTCCTCTTTCAGTACAAAGACATGCACACTAGGTTGATTGGAGAGTGTGTGAATGTGAGTGTTTGAGGTTGTTTATCTCCCTACACGGATAAGCAGCGTATAAGGGATGGTAACACTGTGATACTGTAGAAATGACGCTGTCCCTTCATTATTTTGTGAGATCCACCTTTGTCCTAAAGAAACTTCAGTTTCCTCATCCGTTAATCTGGAACAACAGTTTCCTCTTCCTGATTCACTTTGGAGCAATTTCTGTTGTGTTTAAGGTGCTATATAAATAAAGATGACTTGATCTTCTACTTCTAAAATCTACAAGTATAATCGTAGTTTTTAAACTGGAAAGTGCTCAATCGCACTGTTACATACGGTGATATACTCTTGTTAATATATCACAGTATGTTCGATATTCCGTTGCTCACATGTAGCCGATGTTATTCCGGCCCTCTGCATTGTGTTTCGGTACGGACTGCCCCAGGTTAGGGTTCGAACCCTGGTATCCAGCATGGTGGGCGATGATGCAAACCGTTGTGCCAAGAGGTCAATGACCGCTTGGCAGTCCTCTGTGGCTTCTCTGAGTTACAGCGGGGCTCCGTGCAGCACTGCATGTCCATATGACGGTTGAGAACGGGGCTCACTTTTCTTCGTCCAAAAAGACACACCAAAAACCATCCAAATACCTCCATAGTGCTCATCTGTAATGTCCCTCTTGTATTGAAGCCCCAACATGAGAAATTGTTCCAAAAAAAATTAAATAAGTCTGTATTTTAAGCTTGTTTGTAGCGGAAGCTCCCAGCACTGCTCTTCCTGGTCCGTCCACATCTCGCACCCAGTTCACGGCTCCGCAAATCGCGTGAGATTCCGGCAGAGCAAAACTGGGAGCTTCCGCTACAAACAAGCTTAAAACATAGACTTATTTTATTTTTTTCGGAACAATGTCTTATGTCGGGGCTTCAATACAAGACGGACATTACAGACGAGCACTATGGAGGTATTCAGATGTTTTTTGGTGTGTCTTTTTGGACGAAGAAAAGTGAGCTCCGTTCGCTACCGTCATATGGACATGCAGTGCTGCACGTAACCCCGCTGTAACTCAGAGAAGCCACGGAGGACTCTGAAACTTCTCCCAGCCCTTAGTCGACATGAGGGTGAGTAGATAATGAGTGAAATTTGAATTTTGGGTGAACTATCCCTTTAATCGTAGTAGTGCTGTATTGTGCAGAAACACAGGGAACACGCTTTAGAATGGGCCCTGTATAATATTATAGTCAAATTTTATTTTGAAGTTGGTATGTGTGTATGTGACCCCTGATCTCTAAAGTCCTTTCAGAATAAATGTCCTAATAGATCTGTGCTTAAAAATCACAGAAGGAAAAACGTCAGAATCTAAGTACCACATCCATCCAGAGACAGCTGTCCTGTCCAT
Organism: Trachurus japonicus; assembly: GCF_045865225.1. Lineage (NCBI taxonomy): Eukaryota > Metazoa > Chordata > Actinopteri > Carangiformes > Carangidae > Trachurus > Trachurus japonicus. The sequence continues at coordinate 29,339,480 of NC_140914.1, read as the reverse complement.
GGCTGTGCTGTAAACCACCCTGACCTGCAGTTGCTCCCCCTGATGTCTTCACTCTTCATGCTTCCACGCTGGTGACAGCCAGAGGTGGAGGCATAATGTATTCAGCTTGTCAGTCCATCTGTCCCATTCTCATGGACACAATTTCTCAGTAGTGAAATAGTCTCTTTAAATCTGACACAAATATCCACTTGGACTCAAGGATGCACTGATTTGAGTTTGGTTATCAAAGGTCAAGGTCGCTGCCACCTCACAAAACTACTCACTCGGTAATTATGAAAAAAAAAAAATTCACAGGAATGATTCAAACATAGCGATGTAACCTAAAACTAGTCTGAATGAAAGAGGCAGAGAACCATGAGGGGGGATTCTAATTATAACATTAACATTTTTGACTTTCAAAGATAAGTCAGCTGTTTCACTGAGATGATTAAAAAAGAAGTGCTAGAAGCATCAGCAGCTCTCACTGAAGACAAAGCTCAGAGATCCAGTGAAAAATAAAAGAGCATCATGGCAGATGTAATTCAGAAACACATGATTTTGGCCGTTCAGTCCACTGTAGACTGACAGCCTTCTGTTTGTTCTGCGGTAATTCTACGCATGTATCCTCCTGAGGCTTAGTCATTGTCTCTGTGGTTGGATGAAGAAACACTCTCAGCATCTGGGTGTGCGCAATGTTTGATTCCCACAGAGAAATTGGCTGCTTTCTACCGTACCACACAGCCTCCACATAAAAGCATCCCGAAAAAAAGCTGCTATTATGCTAAAAGGTTGATGAGTGGCTGCTTTAGAAAGCACAAGCCTGCTCTAATGCAGTCTAACGTACATTTACATTAACACTGCAGCCATTTACATGCTTTTATCTGAGCACTTAAAATTATTGGAGCAGCTCAGGTCTTTAAAGACATGTCCATCTTACATGACACATTCTCCATGCAGGTTGTATATGTAGTATCCTCCTGCTGTAAAGTGTATTACTGTAACCCTGATCAAGGACACCCACAAACTGAGGTTCAATTTCAGTTTTTTTGTTTTGTTTTTTATGTTGGTATGCATGTGTTTCATCCGTCCCTGTTTGAAGTGGGTGAGTTCACTATGTCATAGCTATTGCTGGAAAATCTCAATAAAAAAGAGTTAGGCAAAAAAACCGAGGTTCAATGTTTGTTTTATTGTCTAAGACAGATTAGATAGATAGATAGATAGATAGATAGATAGATAGATAGATAGATAGATAGATAGATAGATAGATAGATAGATAGATAGATAGATAGATAGATAGATAGATAGATAGATAGATAGATAGATAGATAGATAGATAGATAGATAGATAGATAGATAGATTGATTGATTGATTGATTGATTGATTGATTGATTGATTGATTGATATCTTTATTTCGATCATGTAAACAACAATGTAAAAATAATAATAATAAGATAGAATAATAATATAATAATAAGGAAATAAGTGAACAGAAAAATTGTATACATAAAAAAGTAACATCTCATAAGCAACGCAGTTTACATGAGCGAAAAGGAGTAGGAAGTAGGAAAGTAGGAAATTTATCTAATCCTACCCCTATAGATAGATAGATAGATAGATAGATAGATAGATAGATAGATAGATAGATAGATAGATAGATAGATAGATAGATAGATAGATAGATAGATAGATAGATAGATAGATAGATAGCCATTTTACACCTGGAAGAGTGGGTTATGCTCTCTTGACTAACGTTCATGCAGCAGGACCTCCGTGTAGTCACTGCTCTAATTGACAAGTTGATGATGATGATGTCACACAGTCACAGTCCAATCCTGCAGAAGCGGTGGGTGTCTCCATCAGATGTCAGCCCTGCGCTACCCATCATTTTACCTCATTTGTTCCTGTGGAGGGATGAAACAGCAGGAACACAATGTCCAAGAACTTGTTTGTGCGTGTGTGTGTGTGTGTGTGTGTGTGTGTGTGTGTGTGTGTGTGTGTGTGTGTGTGTGTGTGTGTGTGTGTGTGTGTGTGTGTGTGTGTGTGTGTGCAGTCAAAGAGCCTTTTTTTATAACTGTGAGGGAAAAAATAAGGCAAAGCACTTCTCTCTCAGATTAACACAATGTCCAAGGACCATTGTAATCATGAGCTACTAAGTGCTTGTGTGTGTGTGTGTGTGTGTGTGTGTGTGTGTGTGTGTGTGTGTAAGAGAGAGAGAAGTGATTGTCGTGCCTCTCTCTCTCTGCTCTGAGTCTTCTAGAAACAGTCTCATCATGGGCTCCTGTTCTCATCCTGATTGGCTGTTCTCATCCTGATTGGCTGCAATTACCACTGGCTGAGCGAGTGTCGTAACTTGGTGCATGTGTTTTATAGTTCCCATCGTGAGAAACTAACACATTACTCATCTCACAGCATTCCTTTTTTTGTTTCCTTTTTTCTTTTAGTCTTTAATGTTGTCTTTTTCTCCATTAAACATCATCTTTCTTTTTTTTTACTCACCCCCTACTACTACTCCCCTCAGGGTGGCGTTATAGAGTACCTCTAGCAAAGAAACAGATCTACTAGGGCTACTTTATCCCCATTGCCATTTTTATAATCAACAAGACACAGTAAAGGGGATCTTGAAGTGCAGATGTTACCTGTATGAATGTATTTTTACTGTATTATGTGATAATTCTGTTTTGTCTTATGTAAGTCTCACTGGCAAGCGTCTGTGTTCCTTTTATGTACTGTAAGTGAGACCAAAAATGAATTCCCTGCTTTGGCGGGACAATAAAGATTTTCTCATTCTAATTCTAAACTGTTTCTTCTCAAACACAGACCTTTAGATAGATAGATAGATAGATAGATAGATAGATAGATAGATAGATAGATAGATAGATAGATAGATAGATAGATAGATAGATAGATAGATAGATAGATAGATAGATTTTAAAAAGCAGATGATGTGTTTATAGTAAATGCATTGTCTGTTGGTTTATTTTGTTACTTTTAGTCAGCCTAGGTGACATTCAGTATCCCAGTACTATATCAATTTGAATATTAAATGTAAATCAACCCCAGTCTGCACTTTTAGCTGAATTTGGTGCCATTTCAGAATAAAAACCATAGATGGGTAAAAACCTGCCAGGATATGATGATTCGTAATGACAGATTAGAAAAATGAAATTAATTTGTAGGTTAGTAAATAATCCATGTCAGTAATGGTTTGCGATTGTCCCACGCACTCGCAGTTATAGCCCTGCCCACTTTCACATGTAACCACACCCATTCCCAATAGCCCCGCCCTTTCCGACATAGCCACACCCATTGCACACAAGCCCCTCTCCCTTTCCATCATAGCTCTTCTTGGCAGTTCTTGGTGACATCAATTTGAAAGCTGGACCAAAGTGTTTGATGTAATTCAATTATTATTAGGCTTGATAAAATGCCTCAAATTATAAATACAATCTGGACAGTCGTTTACTCTCAACGCTTCCATCGGTAGATCTGGCCTGTCACCAAGGCTGAGCTCAGGGGTCTTGGGCTTAAAAAGGTTGGTGACCACTGCTCTAGGGGAACAAGAATTGGGGGATCCACATACACCAGTGGTGTTATGGTTGATGATCTGAGAATAATTGCCTTGATATGATGAATTCTGTCCACAAAACACTGGAAAGGTTTTTTTTTTTTTTTTTTACAGTGTTGGAGAAGACAGCACAGAAATAGTGGTGTTTGAAAAAGAGAACTTTACATAAAATGAGGCTGGCAAAGTGAGCCGTCCTGACCTCCCTCACCCTCTCATTCAAATGGATGAGGGGCTCTTTGAGATGCAGCTGACGGACCTCTGGCTCTGGGGCCTTCCAAACGCACTCATCTGCCTAAAAACTGAGAATGACTCATTAACCCAGGGTGAGGGTTTGACAGAGGAGACTTGTCTGGTGTTAAAAGGAGACGCTGCATCCAATACCGAGGTGCACTGCTCATTAAATAACTAGACCTTTGTCTGCACATCATCACAGTGTGTGAAATCGTGCACCTCTGGGGTCGAACGGAGCTGTGACATTTCCAGCCCCGCTCTGTTTCATGATGCAACGGTGAGACAGGAGCAGATCAGAATAACAGGAAACACTGAACACACTCGTGATCACTGATAAGGATTTCCTGCATGTGAACATTATCCCAGAGGGAGTCATGCCCCCAAACAGACTGAATAACATTAAACTGACATTCTGTAACTTCTGCCTCTAGGGCTCTCAGTCAAAACAACAAAAGACCATGAGGATGATGGAAGTTGCTGTAACGTACATGCTGGATCCTGGCTGGATTGTTCAGGAACTCAAACTGATTCTAACTGTTAAAAACAAATGAAGCAGCTTCAGGTTTAGAGTCAGTGGATGTCAGGAGACAGCTGGAGCTGAGATTGCTGATAATCTTTGTTTTGGTTGTTTCTCTGAACCAGACACACAGGCACACAGGAGATTTTTTTTTTTTTTTTACCAGCAGCTGAATTATCCATAACAAACACAGCACGGCATTCAGACCAGTAAAAAACAGTTATAAAGCAATTTCACCTTAGAAGTCAGTGATTCTGGACAAGTGGACACAGGGCTCCAGCAGCTAGGAGCTGAGCTTTCCTCTTCCTCTGATTTGCTCCTGGTCTTTTGATGTGGGGTCGTGTCAGGTAGTCATGACCGTATCGTTTGAAGTTGATTCTGTTCAGAATACCAAGGAGAGCTGATTCGGACCTCCAGCTGAAAAAAATCAGAGATTTTTTATTCAAAAAAATAAATATGGGGACGAAATATAAAGAGGGCATTTCGGGGGCCCCAAAGGGCCTGGGGTCTGGGGCTCCAGGCAAATGCCTGGTTTGACTGAGGTGCAGAAAAGTGTGTTTGGAGCTGATGAGAGCCAGACAGAGCATGTTTTTTAATGAAAATCAGTCAATCATGTTCAGTGGCCCATCAATCGGAGCATCCTTACGTAGAACACTTTGTCCTTTTAAGTTGCAGCACTCTAATTCTAACCGCAGTTACTCACAGTTCTTAAGTGAACAGGAGACAGCGTGAATCTGCAGCAGCTTTGCTTCTCTCAGGAGACCTCTCTTCTTCCACTACTGCCTCCAGTCTCTCATTATTTACAGAGAAGACTGACAGCTGAGGAGCCATGCTGATGTAGCCAACGCCAGTTGTCAAAACCTGCAGTTTCTCTACTGACCATGAGAGTCTGTCTCTTGAGTCAGTCCTCATAGACTCCCATGTTAAAATGTCCAACTTTAAAACAGGCATGAACGTGTTTACAGCCTGGTACAAAAAGTTTTGCTCTCTAAAGCAGTGGTTCCCAGCCCTTTTTGTCTTGTGTGCCCAATGCTCCTATTTGTCAACCATCACTCATACATGTTGATGATTCTCCAAAAGTGGTCGTAAAACATAATGAACTTACTTAATCTTGGAAATAACTCCATAAATCTTTCCACATACCTCTTGCAATGTGCTCGCTTACCCCTGGTTGGGAATCACTGCTCTAAAGTAGGGGTGAAGAAGTACACCTCACACTTAACATAGGCCGCTCCTCTGCCGATTTTTGGATTACCGTACTTTCCAGACTACAGAGCGCGCCTGTGGATAAGCCGCACCAGCTAAATTTGAAAAGAAAATACATATAGGCCGCACTTGAATATAAGCCGCAGGTTTTCATGTTGTAACATGATATATTTACACAGAAAGACAGTAGGGAACTGTGCAAGTCAGCTTGCTTTTCCTCTGTTTTGGTTACGCTCCTCTCACCTATGTAGGTGATGTCACAATTAAGGCTACATGCATCTTTTTTTAAAGAGTATGGAAGGATGGGTGGGTGGGTGGATGGATGGATGGATGGATGGATGGATGGATGGAAGTAACAGAAGTTTGTACAAGATCAACTTGCCCTCCTCGAAGACTGAGAGGCTTGACACTGTGGAACATTATGTTTTGACTTCACAGTCCCAATTCCCAATGAAATCATGCATAATGGAAAAATGTGTTGCATTCTAAACTAATGAAAAATATAAGCTTCTGTACTGGTGGATCCCCCTTTTAATTTAGATACATTTAAACTAACATCTATGTGTATGTAGTTGCTGTAAATCATACTTGAAACTATGTAAATGCATTTCAAATAAACATGATTCTGTTTTCAGTGAAATGAGCTCTGTGCTTCTCCTCCCACTTCCTTTTTAAAATTATGCTGCACTATTCTCCCAAGTGTTTGAACCCCACCCGTTCCCCCCTGCTGTTACATTGTGTGATTTAATTCTCTCCCGAGAACCTTTTAACTCTCTTTTTAAAGTGCTGCATAATGTTATCTTTGATTAATCTTTCCATCTAGTCTGTTCATGTCCCTGTTTAAACTGCTTATTGGTTACAGAGAGTGTGACATCCCCACCTTATATAAAGGACAGATGATGGTGCTGGAAACATGTTAAAAGGCATCAGTATTTCTTCAAAAGTGATAGCATGATAAGATGATATCAGACAGTGGAAAACTGAATAAAAATAACATAATAATATAATAACCTTATTTCCATAGAACTTATAAATATTAAAATTAGTGCTTTACATTTAAAACACAGGGTTATAAAAACAAGCAAACAATAAATAAACAAATGTCAGTGAAAAGGCGGAAAACTGAAATATGCCAGAAAGTTGTTAGCAACTATGAGGTTAAAGGAGAATTACGGTCATTATGGATCCCTAAATCGTTTTAGGAGTCAAAAACGTCCTGTGTGATGATTTCTTTACAAAAATAAACGGTCGGAGATATTTTGGACATTACCACTGCACTGCTGCACCGTTTATCTTTGTAAAGAAATCATCATAACAAGGAAAAAGTGTTTTTTTCTGTGGCGGGTAGAGCAGGCGCTCTGCGATCGAATAGTAATGTCTTTCCAGGATGTTTCAGAGTTAGAGTTAAAGTTTATACTGTTTATACTGTGCACTATATGAGTTCAGTGGTGTCTCGTAAGGATTCGAGTCATGTACTATAGATATTTGACCGGAATTCTCCTTTAAGTGTGCAGCAAAAAAAATCAATAATAATTTAGTGATGATGAAAATATATTCAGATTTATCCTATTGACGCCTCATTCAGCTCCCATATCATGACACACCCCTCTTCCATCTCATAAGCTGCTTTTAAAAGAATTAGCGTAAGTATTGGTATTGGTATCAGGATACTGGCCCTGTATTTACTTGGTGTTGGATCGATTCCAGCTTTTTGCAGTATCACACACCCCTAATTTTCTCTTACTGCCAATCTACAATCAACACAAAGGAATATTAAAAAGTGCACACAATGATGCACAGGATGTTTCCCCACAAGGAAAAACTCCATTCACAATCAATATATTGAATAAAATAATCCTGATTAAAACTGATCCTGATCACAGCCATTTCATAGTTTATGCCTCTCTATGCCCTGCTCTCCATCAGCTATCTGTCATCCACACCCTTGGCAATTTATGCCAATTTCTTTTTCTTTTTGTCTAAGAATTGGAAGCTGTGAAGGCACCTGGCTGTTTTTATGACATTCTTCAAATCCTGGAAGAAGAAAACCAGCAGGACATCAGCACCAGTCTCCATCTGTCCTCATGTTTTTTTTTTGTTGTTGTTTTTGCCACGTCTGCAGAAACAGACACTTTCAGGGATGTATTAGCCAGTCATCCCTTACCATCAGAAGGATCACCTGAACACCCAATCAGCTCTGGGAAATAGGCCAAATACACTATCTATTCAACAACCTTGAGGTAATGTGAGAAAATGTAGTTCACAGTCTACTTTGTGTATTACACCTGATTTATGACACGGTCAGTGCTTGTGCTCTTACAAATGAACACCATTTCCAACTAAAACATATACCAGCCAGAGGTCTAATAGCTACGTAGCAACGCCATGGAAACCACCAGCACTTTTACACCATGTCACTTGTACGAAGATATGACAATTCTTGTGTTTATCCATTGTGACACTATGATTATGGTGTGATGTCAAAGAAATGTTAATATATAATGCCTGGTTCATGCTTCTGCATCGACTCCAAGCCGTAAGCACGCCGGTGCCTCGACGCCGTTGTGCACCTTTTGAAGTTCTGCATTGAGGGAACGCATCGCTGTGCAATTCACTGCCATGATGCTAGTGTGTGTGTGTGTGTGTGGTTTCAGAAGGGTCATTGGAGAAACTTTGTCTATCCTATTTGGTTCTTCCGGGCACAGTGAACAATGGCAAGCGCTACAAACACTGTGGTGGTGGTAGCGTGGAGGAGAATATCTTAGAAGCTATCAGGCTACGTTGAAGGGGTTCACAGCAAGTGTTGGGCACATTTATTTTAAAAAGTAACCTAGTTATAATTACTAGTTACTTTCCCAAAAGAGTTAGTACCAGAAAAAGCTACTGTGTGGAGCAATACTGAGTGAGTTGGTTAGTTCCAGGCTGCTTTTTTCTGACTTATTGATGGACTGAAAAAAGGTGTAGGCTATATAACGCACACTTTAATAGGTGTTTTATTGTGTGACGGGATCTCTAGAGTAAAGTAAGAGCGAGTAACGGCACATTTCATTGTCAGTATTGGTAATGGAGTTATAACGGGGGAAACGGTAACTATTTTGATTACTTGTTACTGAAAAAAGTGGTGCTGTTTTAGATCGCCATTATTTCCATGACTGCTCATAGTGCCACAGTAAATATTTACTTTAGAGTGGGATCTAAAGTAAAAATTACAATGTATCAACTGTTTGGAAAAAAGTTTGTTTATCTGGAACTAACCAACTCACTCAGTAGCTCCTCGATACTCGTCCACACAGGCTGACTACTGAGTTAGTTGGTTAGTTCCAGATAACTTTTCTTCCGACCAGCTGATGCTTTGTACATTTTTACTTTCTATCATACTCTTGAACTGGTGTATTATTTTGAGACAGGACTTCCCGTAGGCGGCGAAAATACACTGATTAATCATCCCAGAGACCTTTCTACTGCATCTAGTGTACTCAGTGGGCATTTGTAGCCCATACAACCCCACTTCAAAAAAGCTGAACTTTCCCTTTAACCCCTCAAACAATGTGAGGAGAAAATATGCTTTGCACAGTGTGGGGAAAATCTGCAATGTACGATAACACGGGTCAATATTGTGATGACAATATGAAATGTGCATGGAGCTGAATAAAGAACACAGACTCTGCTGCAGGTAACAGTGCTGCTGACTCAGTCTGTAGGTATTCAGATGTGTGAGGCACATGAAGCTGTAGTCAACACAAAGAACGTTTCCCTTTTTCAGCTTTTCTATCTATTGTTGAACGGATGCGTTATAAAGGATGCTAACTTCTTTTTTTTTTTTTACTCCTCCCACTTGGATGAGTTTTACATCTGTACAAGACTTTGATGCTGCCTCTGACACTAATAGCTGGCGTCATCTCAATGCTTACAGTGAATACATCAGTGTACCTCAAAGTGACACTATGATATTTTAAGGCTGAACATGTGGCCTTTTGAAAGCATCATCATGTTCTCATTATCTACCTGCGAGAAGAGAATGCTGTGTTCCAGGCAGAGTTGAGGGCTCAGCAATTACAGTTAAAAATAAAAGAGTGACTCTAAAAAAAATGGGGTTAGGGTGGCTGGAACAATGGCAGGGAGGACTCATTGACCTGAGAGGGAGGCAGAGAGGGGAACTTGACAAACATTCAGCACATTTGCTCATATAAATCCAGCATCCACAGCTATGTGAAATGAGGATGTTAAAATTTAAGTTATCACAGAAACAAATTCCATCAATTTTTGTTTTTACAAAAGCTGGAATCGGGAACACATGCCACTTGAGAAATTACAACTATAAAATCATATCTTAGAAGCAGCTTCTAAATTTAATGAATAGAAAATTGGAGACATGATTAAATACTAGTTAGGTTATTTAATTCAAGAAAAACTATACACAGCAAAATCAGCATTTTGGGTGGTATCACTAATAACTAATTTAGTGTAATATTGACTCTTTCTGGTGTTAGGATTTAACACTTCTCAACATTAAGCAGCTAGTTTTTCTTGAATGAGAACACTCTCATTGTTTGTTAACTATACAAATGTTACCCCCATCTTCTGAATTTCTAAAAAAAAAAAAAAAAACTTAAAAAATATTTGCTGTAATAGCCTAGAGAAAAATGGTTTGGTTGAAAACACATTTAAAACAAGCACCACATAATTATTTATTTTTAAACACAAAGGAACAACGTATGCTCTTTCACTGTCATTAGAATATTGCTTATAATAAGTCAATGCAAATGACAGCAAGTTCATTATTTTGCTCTTCTCCATAGCATTGCAGTGTTCACTTAAGTACAGTGTCTCAACAGCAAAAGCACACTGTTCTTATGTTATGATATAGTGCTACATTTTAATAGCTTGACAAGTTTCAACATCAGGATAATAACTTGCAACATGCAAATATACTTCTGGGTGTCGTTATTGACCATAGATGTAAGAAGGAACATACTGTAGGCTACATGTAAAGGAAAAAAATAATCTAAAACAGTTGCAGTGCTGTATAAAGCAGAATATACTGTAATACACTGCTTGTCACATGGGGAAGTTGTCACATTGGTTCTATTTTCAACACCAGAGGGAGTTATGATAAAGTCCAGTTGCACGTATCACACACTGTTCCAAAGCTAGTTAGCACTGTGGCATGAGTCACTGTCTCAGGTGAGAAAACTTTTCTATCTTTAATCCTAAAAGCAGAAAAGAAAAACAAACTGCTCCTACTACTTTGAGCATTGATTACCTTTACACAAAATAGTAGCCTATGGAGGACCAAAACTGCCATTATGAGAAATAATTAAAAAGTAGGAATACACACATAAAAACATAAATGCTATGATAAATTAATAAATGCTGAAATGAAAAGCATATTTCCTATGTCAATTATTTCATTTTTTAAAATATACTTATATTTATTTCCATATTTATTTAAAGGTTAAGTCTGGAGTTTTTTGCCCAAAAATAAATGTTTGACTTATACAAATCCCTCTTAATCGGGCTTCTAGTCCTGTGTGGTGGTGGCTGTGTCTGCAGCGCCCCCTCCCCCTGCCTGTATTTTGGTCTTTTGTTTATTTTGTTGTGCACATGGACGTTTCTGGGTGGAGAGCGAGAGAGTCGTGTGAGGTGTTTTCTCTCCAGCCAATGACAGAGCTCAGGTGAAGCTACGTGCAGCAGAGTAGGAGGCTCAGGGCTGCTAGCCGCACTAGCTGTCTCTGATGCTACCGAGTGCTAGCACGTCTCTCTCTCTCAGCAGCAGCAGTCAGGACCGCAAAGAAAAAGAAATTCTGGGTGAAGCGCTGGAGCCGCGGACCGATTCCCGACCGTCACTGACAACCAAAGCCTCGACTGGTAACAAGTATGAGGACCATTGTGGAGAGCTAGCTCGATGCTAACTTCAGCTAGCAGTAGCGTTTAGCATCCGCCGCTAACACTCTCTTCCCAGCTCACCACAATAGCATAACAACATAACACTGGAGGCTCCCGGTGTTGGTGACGGTCAGTTATCGGCCCACGGCTCCAGCGCTTCACTCAGACTGTATTTCCTTTCCTTTGTGGTCCTGACAACTGCTGCTGTCAGGGGCAGGAGGCTACACAGTTGAGCCTGAGAGGAGGGGCCCGCAGTTTCAATGTTTTGTTTACAAACTGCAATGAACAAAATTCCAGACTCTACCTTTAAAGGAGAATTCTGGTCATTTTTGACCCCTAAATCATTGTCCTGATGGTCACCCAGTGTTGGGGGGGAGCAAAAAACACGACTAAAATTGATGGGGACGTGTCTCCCCTACTCATTAGCGATCAAACGAACATCACAGCACTGCCAGTCCGTCACAGGGGTCTGCACTTCTCTGTAGATCTGTTGTGAGATCAGAGTAAGGCGTGGCCCTGTGGTTACAGTGGCTTCTGTCAGGCCAGTTCAGACTCCAAGACTACATCCACACATGGAGCTGAGACGTCCAGCATATTAAAGGTGACGAGGACCATCTCGCCACAGCACAAATGCCCTGCACAAAACTTCCCTGATTGGCCCAGGATGTGGCCAAACCATGAGTGGAGTGCACACGCAAACCTGCAGAAGGCAGCTGACTCAGAGCATCAGCCTCCGTCATCAGCACTGCTTTGTGACAGGTTTTCCCCTCTGAGGGTTAGGTAAGGAAACATCTTATCTGTGCATGAGACCTCTGCTCACCAGTGAACGCCACACAGTTAATTAGAGAACATGAGACCACCACTTTAGGCACAAAAGCTGGATTGGGCTTCAATGTCATGAATATGTAGGTATAACAGACCATTACTAGGGACGTCGCTCTGATCGGCCCTGACAGTTGTTACCGTTCCATTAGGATACTGCTGCAGAAAAATAAAAAGAGAGAGGAGAGAACCCTTCATTCATGACTAATGGCAGAAAAGTCCCTGGAGAATTTTCTGCCCTCAAATTCAGGCAACAGAAACAGATCACTAAAGTGTAGTCAGTAAACTGTGTAATGAGCAGGACAGTGTAGAGTGAGCAGGCTGGTATAGAGGTAAACAGGAAACACTTTCTACTCTTTGTAATAACCCATTTCTACAAGAAGACAAAATAAACATAATTAATCTGATTATAGCCTATATATATACACACATATATTTATATATAGCAGTGATCATTCAATGATGATGAGAAAATGAACTGACCACCAAAATTACTTTTCTTCTACCTGGAATCGAACCCAGGCTGCACTACAGCTTCTGATTATCGGGGTGTGAGCTATATGCTGTTTTCTATATGTTTAATGTTTTCTTTTTTACTTTTTTGCAGCAACACAACTGCATCTTCATGATGCTGCCTTGGCCGCATCATCATTGTTTGTCCATATTATTCACTATTCATTCATTCATTCATTCATTGATAACTACAGCTATTGTAAATGAATGACTTTTAAATAAATAAACCTGTTGTGATTAGTTTTTACCCACAGAATTGTATTTCCATGTGGATTTTTTTAATTGACCTTATATAGCTATAAGCCACAGAGCAGGGGAAATAACCATTCAGCACAGGACATTTTTCAAATAGAAATAATGATATTGGACATATTAGACTGGAAAAAAATCACTATTGAAACAATACTAGAAATGTCCATAATTATGTACATGTAAATGCTGTAAACTGCAACCACTGCTCAGCTGTTATTATTTGGAAGTGTATAAAATGGCTTAGCCTGAGGCATCTGGGTTCGCCACCACACTGTGCAGGCGGGTTTGCACGGTGTCGTAAACAAAGCAATTTAAAGTGATCTTTTCCTAAGTGTGAGCTGCTGTACCAGTTTTAGTTCATCATGATCTCTGACACATGTACAGCAGTAGGAAGAAGCGCTCTGCTGTGTATGCAACGTTGTGCAGATCTGTGGTGTTGCTCCAGCAGCGGCGGCAGCATGTCGTGCTGTAATTGGTTTTCCCGAAATAAAGCCTCGGCTAACGAGTCCACGTTTTCAACAGGGCTTGTGCTGATGGGTGGCAAACTGAGACCGAGGCAACAGACTGCGTCAATCTGCCGCACAGGAAAAGACGGAGAGCAGGGACCAGCTGGGGGGAGAGGCAGCAGCTGAGGAGGTGGTTTGTTTTCTCTGTCATATTGCTGCTGTCAGGAAGCAATCACACACACACACACACACACACACACACACACACACACACACACACACACACACACACTGTTATTTGCAGGATGTGTATTCTGTATGTGTTGTGTGATGTATATTTCTCTCCTCTGTGCAGACATGACATACAGATTTTGCTCCCTGCTTGGTGCCACAAAGGGATCTTGATTTTCCACCAGAGCTGTGTGTTTTTGTCTGGTTATAACCCCTCTGTTCATTCAGACCTGTCCTCTCTGTTAGCCTGATGCTGGCAACAAAATGCTTTTGCCTCAGATGCTTGTGGTCTGGACAGGTTGCAAAGGGGCGGAACATTTCCAGAAACTTTCCATGGGAAGTTAAAGCCCCAGTATGTAACTTATTTGACTTTTTATTATCAAAAATCAATTCAATTTTGTACATTTCGGGTTTCTTCCCCTTTATTCCCATATATCCCCGTTAATTCCCATATATTCCCGTTAATTCCCATGGAAAGTTTCCAACTTTGAAAATTCCTGGAATTTTGCAACCCTAGGTCTGGTGCAACATCTATATCTAGATCATCATTTAGCCCACATTATGTAATTTCTGTTGCTAGGAAGATGTTGTCTTCACCATCACAGTTGATGAAAATCAATATCAATATTATAATGTTCGCAAGGCAATTTTTTTTTTTTTTTTAGTATATTTTTTGGGCTTTTTTGCCTTTATTTGACAGCACACGGTCGATAGACAGGAAAGGGGGAGGCAGAGAGAGGGGGAATGACATGCAGGAAAGGGCTGCCCGACGCGGGATTCGAACTGGGGCCGTCTGCGGAACATACGTCAGTCCGACCACCCAAAAGCCAGACGGCCCATCTCTCCAACTAGCCATTAATCCGACTTTTCTAGACCCATTGGGCCGACTGCCCACTGCTCCGACTAAAATAATCCCCATATTGTGACCAGGGCTAAATCCGACCATCCAGAATTCCGATTTTGGACGGGACCGGCTCTGGGTCAGTTTGGAGAGGCTCGAGACGAAGGAGACTCGCGGCTTATGTGTTTGCCTCCTTTCTTTCTTTTTTTTTTTGCCACCGGCTTTCCTGTTTGTGTCATTTTGTGGAGCAGTAAACAACCCAGACCCCTGCCCATTAACTACATCCTACTGGAAAAAACTACTGACAAGTCAAACTGTAGTTTGTTAGAGGACTAATTCATCTGACATAACCTCTCTCTCTCTCTCTCTCTCTCTCTCTTTTCTGGGATAAAGGGGCAGATTCTACGTAAGGGATAATGTATAGTTCGGAGGTTGTTATGGAGAAATAAACCCCGACACATGGAACCTGAAGGGGTTTATTTCTCCATAACAACCAACCAACTATACATTATCCTGCTTAGAACACGGCCTACAACTAAATCATTCAATAATGTAACACAAAATAATGATAAAAAGAGATTTTATTCATGTAAAATTAGACCGTTGCTCGGGACGCCGCTCTGATCAGCGCAGCACAGAAAAGAGAAAGTATGCAGGATATTTACTTTATGTTTCATTTTTACCGTCATTAAACAGCTTCGGACTATTGTGATGTTAGATAAACGACTTGTAACTTGTTACAGGGAGAGTGGAGGCTCCTTATTTCCACATCGTGGCTGAAAAGTAAACTTGCATCAGAACCTCTGACCGTGTCACAGCTCCTCTCCTCTCTGTAGCTCCGCGACACAATGACAGCTACGACTCCACAAAATACATCGTAACGTGTATGGTAATCCATCGATCCACTGATTGATTATCAAAGG
Source organism: Trachurus japonicus (assembly GCF_045865225.1). Classification (NCBI taxonomy): domain Eukaryota; kingdom Metazoa; phylum Chordata; class Actinopteri; order Carangiformes; family Carangidae; genus Trachurus; species Trachurus japonicus. Next base: position 29,324,067 of record NC_140914.1, on the reverse strand, counting down.
CTTCAAATGCACGAACGGGAGGAGGCTCAGCAAAACAGCGGCCGTGACCGGACATGCAGAGTCGGCCGTTGCTATGGAGTCCCTAGCAACGGTCCGCTCAGCGCAGAGCGATAGATATAACAGAGTGGCGACACTCCCATAGGACTCCGTTGTAAAAAATGGCGGGCCGACTTCCGGGTTATGGAGCCCTCAATAGTTCCAAACATTCCTCCCGCGGTGCTGGACCACGTCTGTTTCTATGGCTGCACAGCAAGAAACTACTGAGCTACGTTGACGAAATACCGACCAATTTTAAGTTATAAAGTGGTAATAATCTTTCCCAAGTACAGTAACCATGTTGACTTAACAAAATAAAAATTATTAGACTGATCGGTTCATTGAAAAACATTTATTTATTTACGTAACTGTGGTGATTTCAGTCCGTAGCCCAGAAGCAGCCCTGCTCACTTTTCATTCAAACAAACTAATGCCACTGCCACAGTTGTTAAATTTCATCAATGAGACCAATAATCTCTTCAAAATAATTTAACAAGCCAGCGGTAAACCTCTAAAAGCATTGCGGATACGTTACTTGGCTCGTTTCCTCCTCCGGGAGGAGGACGGTCGGCCCCGGCAGATCAGCTCAGTAGAGCGGCTGCTGCTGCTGTGACAGCCGCCTCCCCTGGTCCCCGGTCGGGGCTCACACAGACTCTGCACTTCTCCCAGAACAAACATCGGTGCAAGTTCCTAACAAACGTTATGAACTGACCACAGACTCCGGATTAAACGGTGACTTTCTTGCATGAACAAAATATTAAAACTGTGACGTGTTGACAGCGCTAAAGCCAGGTTTTGGCAGCTTTACTGCTGTGGCTCGGTTGCCGCAAAATGGCGATATCGATGCTAATTTCTGTTAGCCCGTCTATGAGGTTTTGCATTATACGTTAGCATTAAGCTAGCGGGCTTTATATTTAGTTGTGATACTGGCTGTGTGTGTTTTGAACGTTGTTTCAAACTGTGTGGGTTTGATTGAACATCTTTTATGCTTAAATATATATATGCCCGCTTAATATATTGCTTTACTCCTCTTCTTATGCCATTTTTACTGTAGGGCAGGCTAATCTTCACTTTAGAGTGACAAATAAAACCTTGAAGCAAGAAGATTTTGCCTTTTGTTTTAAAACTGACATTGATGTACAGTAATTCAGTAACAGTTGTAAATATACCTTTGTACGGTTTATTTTTTAATATTTACCGTCCAAAAGCAAGCTCAGTGCTGTCTGTCCCATAGCAGAACATGGCAGCGGCAGCCTCGTTTGGAACTATTGGGAGCTACATGAACCACGTGACCGCGCTGGCGGCGACATCAAAGGCTGTCGCCACTCTGTTATATCTATCGCTCTGGCTCAGCGGTGGTCTATCGAGAAATAAACACCGCAGAATATTGGTGATTGACCAATCAGAATCGAGTATTCAAGAGAGCCGTGTTCTAAATAAGATTATTCTTCTTTCTGCTCCCTTTTGTTGAGATTTGGGAGGTTTTTGTTTTTATTGTAACTTATTAAAATGCAAGATCATTTTTCTGACTGATTTATTGCCCGATGCCATGTATCTCGCTTTCTCCCCCACCCTCCGCCCGTTGTCTTCGTGATTGATAGATCTGAAAAAGGTGTTAATATTTTGGGTGTACGCCATTTCCGTCTTTTCGCCGTAGGCCTAAGCAAAAATTTAGTAGCAGTTTTACACTGCTTAGGCTACTTACAGTTTTGATAAATGAGGCCCCAGGCCCTAAGCCCAGAGCCCAGACGCTCAGAGCTGCACTTCTCCGCGGCTCATCCGCCGTGCTGTCCGTGGTGCTGAAGGTGACAGGTTAACTTGACAAACAAACTGCAGCATAGTTCTGTTTGTTTATCATGTGTGTCAGTTTTGTGTGTGACTTGATAGTTTAGTTGTTGAGATTAAGAATGCCATGATGCCATTGCAATCTAATAAAACAGAGGAAGCACATAATGTTAATTGGTCTTATTCCCTGCTGTAAAGTCATTCAGAGCAGAGTCGTTACAGACACACCTGTCACCTGTCCAGTTCTGTTCAAAGCACACTGCACGGTGATGGAAGAGTGAGGTGCAGCTCAGAAAGTCACTGATGATGGAAGTGTAAGACTGTGTACAACCAGTCTGCTTCTACACTGATGAGAGCATCAGGTTCCATCACAGAATCAACCCTCACTTTTGCTAGCCTGGCTCTCGCCAGACCCTTGTAGTTCCGCAAAGCTACGCTGAGCTCCACACAAGGGTCTGGGACTGCTCCATAGGCGATTCATTTCAGAAGGCGGGGCCTTGTAAAAAAATCTTGTATGTGATTGGATAAACCACTTGTCCGTTATCTTGAATGACGTGCTACTTCAGCCACTCACTGCGATCCGCCATTGTTGTTTGACTCAAACAGTCGCTTCAGCGCTACGTCACACCTCAGAAAGTCCCGCCCGGCGATCCTGATTGGTTCATTATTTTTTGCTCCGGGGAAGAAGTTTGCATTGGCCTCGAGTCCAGACCCTTGTGCGAAGCTGAGCGTAGCGCCTCTGGCGTAGCTTTGCGGAACTACAAGGGTCTGGCGAGAGCCAGGCTACACTTTTGCACCTGTTCACAAAACATGTAATGCTGCAGTTCATCCAAGAACAGTGTCTCTTTTTTGGTCTCATTATTCCATTGTGCCTTAAAGCCTCAGTATGTATTATTGTCGTTAAACCGTGACATCCAGCGTTCAGATTCTAAATTGCAGTGCTCACTCGCTCACCCCTCCCGTCGGCAAAGTTTTTTTTTATCTTCTTTTTTTAACACGTGTAGACTTCCACTCGTGCCTTCAGTCATATTTCACAGCAAAAAGTTACACAGGATGACTTACAGGATGTGGCAGTCAGGCAGTGCGGTCCCATGAAGGAAGATCAGAGGACAAACGTACTGGACATAGATACAGTATGATCAGCTGTAACAACGGCGCTGCTAAAATTTTTTTTAAAAGGCTGTGCTCTCCTGCCGGTTCAGCTGCAGCTCTACGCAAAGTTTGTCCGCTTTCGCGTACCGTATTCAAAGATGGCGATGCAACATGGCAGCCTCCGGTGGGTGCACCGGCCTATGTATTTGTAACTCATTCTAAGCCACGAGACAGCTTTCATTTGTATGCAGTTGTGATTAGACTTTGGTAAATACGTATTTATGAAAGCAATATTTGATTTTTGCCAATAAAAAGCCAAATAAGCTACATACTGTCCCTTTAAGTCTGCACTTTTGCTTTTAATTTTTATTTCATATGATGTTTAAAGTCATTATTTATTGCTTGTCTAGTATTTGGCTCTGGGACATCCTTTTGGTGCAATACTTACGACTTGTGCAATAATTGTAGACCGTGAAACTTTGTCCGTATGGACCTCTTCTTCTGTTGCTTTGATCCATGTTTTATGTCATAATTGTGTTTGCAGCTTGAGTAGCACTGCTGTCTAAGGCACGTTTCCCACAACAAGGGACAATAAAGTTGATCCTGATCCTCTTGTTTACATTTGCATGTTTTTCCATATTCTGTGTTATAAACTGTTTTCTTGTCTGTATACAACATCTATGTCACATCTGTCCGTCCTGGGTGAGGGATCCCTGTCCCCTGTCTCTCACCCTGAGCTTTCTCCTGTTTTTTCTTAGGAGTTTTTCCTCAGTGGATGTGAGGGTCTAAGGACAGAGGATGTTGTTATGATGCTGCGTAAAGCCCTTTGAGACAGACTGTTTGTGAAAATGGGCTATACAAATAAAATTGCCTTGCCTTGCCTTATACTTAGCACTGATGAAGCCAAACTGATAAAGAAGTCTAGTTGCCTTCAATTGAAGCAAAGAAAGACAGAAAGAAAGACAACAGTGACCTGGACAATTGAGAACCTACTCAGACACACTGATACATATACAGTACAGTGTGTACATCATGACCTTTAAAGTGTTAAATGGTTTGTAATAAATGCAGGGTGGTCACACTGGTATGCCCGTGTCAGTCTGATGTACATCTTTAAAAGGATGTTTTGTTATTATTTCTGTTGGAGAATATAAGCAAGTGGCCTTTTTTGTGCCAAATTTGTTCTTCACAGGAGAGAAACTGTGTTTAAAGTTTAAAGAAAGCCATTA